>NC_053497.1:119642861-119942861 GCF_905171775.1 Rana temporaria
CCATCTTGACTAAGGGAAACTGGCAGTAAAGCCTAGCGGCTTCATATCTGGTTTCCTACTGTGCATGCACTGCGCTTTGTGAATGGGCTAGCTGCGGGGGAATGAGGGGGGTGGCCGGACTTCCGAGTCAGTTTGCTGGGTCAAACTAAGACGGAATTGGGAGCGAGTACCTGTCAAAACCAGGTACCCATCCCCACCTCCCTACCAAATGGTGCCAAAAGTGGCAGTGGAGGGGGTAAGGCAGACAAGCTAGTCAACCTAGTAAAGAAAGTGTGTTACTGGCAGGATCTTCACATGAAAATAAAAGAAAAAGAAAAGATTAAAGTGGATGTAAACCCTCCATACACCCAGTGAAGTGAACAGCCTCAGATGATACAGAGATTAACCAAATCTCCCTACATTGGTTTTATATGTATATCTGCTGTCTTCACATTTATATACAGTTTAGAAAGTTCAGATTTTGTTAGGAGATTTTCTCTTCATGGTTAACACATCCGGGCATACAGCCAAGATAGCTAAAATTGCTGATTGGAGGAAAGGCACACACCCCTCGCATCATAGGCAGAGACTCTCAGAGCTGTTTTGTAATAGGAGCTGCTCTCTGCTAATCTATTTTAGCAACCTCCATTGACAAAAGATTCAGGCTGCTTTTGTCTAAAAAGTCAAAAAATATGTCAGGAGTTCTCAGTCTGATAACAGAGGAACCGTTCAGAAGAGAGCTATGGGACTTGGCTCATTGAAAAGAGAGAACAAAATACTGCAGATATATGTGCCCAGCTCAAATTTCATGAATCGGGTTTACATCAGCCACCACGTCTAAAGCTGGTCATACATAATTAAAAAATGAAAGAAAAGCAAACTGATTCCCCCATCCATACATTTGATGTGTATTGTATTGTATCATTGTATTCCGACAGCTGGACTCCCCCGCCGTCAGAATACACTGATCAGCGCTTGCAGCCGATTGGCAAGCGCTGATCCGAAGAAAGTTTTCCAACAGGATCGTTCATGAGAAATCAATCGATAGATCAACATCTCATGAACAGGAACAGCCATAGATGGAGTAAAATTTAGTTGGTTCCTGCTGAACTGGCCAGATTTCAATACATGTGTGGCCAGCTTAACCACTTCCAGCCCGGTCAATAGTATATTGACGTCCAGGAAGTGGTTGTGAAATCCTGACTGGACGTCTATTGACGTCCAGCAGGATAACATGCCGGCGCTCGCCCGTGGAGGCACGCAGCGAGCGGTGATGCGGGGTGTCAGTCTGACACCCTGCATCTCCGATCTCGGTAAAGAGCCTCCGGTGGAGACTCTTTACCACGTGATCAGCCGTGTCTAATCACGGCTGATCACGATGTAAACAGGAACGACAGACATGAGTAGAGGAGAGCCGATCGGCGGCTCTCCTGACAGGGGGGTTCGCGCTGATTGTTTATCAGCGCAGCGCAGCCCCCCCTCGGATGCCCACACTGGACCACCAGGGAAGGGGGCAACCAATAAAAAAAATTTAGAGCAATAAATTTCAATCAGTGCCCACAAGTGGGGCACTGACTGGCAACATGGGCACTGACTGGCACAATATGGGAAAAGTGATGCCCAGCAATGCCATCAGTGCCACCCCTCAGTGTCCATCATGTGTCCATCCATGAGTGCCCAGTGCCGCCTATGAGTGCCCATCAGTGCCGCCTATAAGTGTCCATCAGTGCTGCATACTAGCGCCACCTATCAGTGCCGCCTATCAGTGCCCATCAGTGCCGCCTCATCGGTGCCCATGAGTGCCACCTCATCGGTGCCCATGAGTGTCACCTCATCAGTGCCCGTAATTGAAGAAGAAAACTTAATTATTTACAAAAAAAATAGTTGTTGCGCAAAAAATAAAAATCGCAGAGGTGATTAAATACCACCAAAAGAAAGCTCTATTTGTGGGAACAAAATGATAAAAAAATTGTTTGGGTACAGTGTAGTAAGACCGCGCAATTGTCATTCAAAGTGCGACAGCGCTGAAAGCTGAAAATTGGCTTGGGCAGGAAGGTGCGTAAGTGCCTGGTATGGAAGTGGTTAAGGATTGGTAGGCTGCAATTTCTAACTTTTTTGCTTATAAGTTTAGATATGCTTTAAATCATTATAAAGTTCTGTTTGTGTGCAGTGTGAGGCCTCGTACACACGGCCGAGGAACTCGACGTGCCAAACACGTCGAGTTCCTCGGCCAGTTCAGCCCTGAAGCCGCCGAGGACCTCGGCGGGAGGAGAGCTCCCATAGAACAACGAGGAAATAGAGAACATGTTCTCTATTTCCTCGCCGAGGTCCTCGTCGGCTTCCTCGGCCGAAAGTGTACACACGGCCAGTTTCCTCGGCAGAATTCAGCCAGAAACTCGGTCGGAAGCTGAATTCTGCCGAGGAAACTGGTCGTGTGTACGGGGCCTAAGAGAAGAAAAGAATTCAAAGACTTTTGTATTAAAAATACACACAATTTTTTTTTTGATATGTCAAGTTTAAAGCCTAAATGTACGCACTGCATGAGTCCATTAGCCGCTCTGAGACAATCATTTATTGAAATGCTCAGTTCTGTCATTGTATGTGATCAGTCATAAAAACCATCATAGTCCAAAAAACCTACTCTTATTTTATTGTAGAGATATATATATATATTTTTAATCCTAAAGCAATGCATTAGGCATCGCGGGTAGTCTGGTCACTAGTAAATTCAATTAATGTCAGCTTTGTCGGTTTTCTAAAAGCCAGTTACAGCTGCCAATCTTTAGTGGATAAAGAAGAGATAATTAGCGCAATTATACAGTAAGTCAGGAAGTGACAGTGAAATATGGTTTTAAGGTGGTCTACATTAATGAAAAAATGACAGGTAGTGTAGAGCTGAAGTTACACCTGACAAGCGCGGTTATACGGCTGCTGGTAATAGGTGCGAATGGATTTTACGTCAGTAATGCAGATGACACTACATTTTTAGGATGAGAACAGCAGGTTCAGTAGGGTAGCACCTTGTTCAGTAGGGTATTTGTACTAATGGGTACAGGGAGATGGGTGAATTATTTTGGTCAATGTATGGTCTATAGGGAAGTGCTGGGGAAATTATACAACAAATAATGCGGTGGCAGCCAAGCTGTAACTACAGCTATAGCTGCTCCTGGTTCAATGTGGTCAAGGGGCCCAACCATAACTGTTATTCATATGTATGATCACAAATTCCCCCCCCCCCCTTTTTCAGTTGTTTGTATGCTGCATAAATTAATAATACAATTCCTATATGGGGTATAAGTACCATAGTTTAAAGCAGTTGTATACCCCGCTTTCACAATTTTACCTCTAGGTAATAGGGTGCCCATGTGTCCCGTGGGACTGTCCCGCAATTGACATGTCTGTCCCTGGTCCCGCGCACCTTCATTCCGGGACAATACAGTGTCCTGGAATGAAATAGAGGACACAGCCACCCCCTAATAACTAGTAACTACATTTCCAGAGCTAGTTGCTAGGGCCGGCGATGCCTGGCATCTTGCAACCAGTGACAATTTACTCTCAGACAATGAGGCCGGGAGCGAGGCCTGCGCCTAGTGCAGCACTGCTATCCCCATCCACCTCGGCACCTCCTCCTTTTCCGGCGCCCAGCAATCAAGCAGCAGGGACTGGTGTGATCTTTACTCTCCTTACTCCACTCCTTTCCTTCAATGCATGTGACTCATGCAGAGGGAGTGACAGCAGCACTGCATCTGGTGGCAGGCTATGGGTGGCAAGCGGCACCTCATCTGGTGGCAAGTGGCACATTCACCTGACAAATAACCCACCGACAAATTCCCCATCAACCCCGAGACTACATTTCCCCCCGGGGGAAATAAGATAGGGGGTATGTCCCTGAATGGCAGTTTGGAAATGTGGTCACACTACCAGTTAAGCCTATAACAAGGCTTACCTGGAGGTAAAATTAATATCTCCTAAACCTGTACGGTTTAGGAGATATTCAACTTGCATGCAGCCACTGACATCAGCAGCGCATGCGCTCTGAATGCTGCCGGAAAATCAGAACTCCCTGCTGGAAAGAGAACTCCCGCGCGCATGCACTGGAGTGATGTCATAGCGGCTCCGGCCACTCACAGTGCTGGAGCTGCGAACTTGGAAGACCAGGAGGCGATGCCGACGCTTCGTTCTAAGGTAAGTATTTCATAATGAGCTAGTATGCGGTGCATACTAGCTCATTATGCCTTTGCCTTATAGTTTTTTTTCCAGGCTTACAACCGCTTTAACCACTTAAGGACCGCCTCCTGTAAATATATATATCTCTCTCTCAGCCTCACCTCTCTCTCTCTCTCAGCCTCATCCCTCTCTCTCTCTCAGCCTCACCTCTCTCTCTGAGCCTCACCCTCTCTCTCTCTCTCAGCCCCGCCTCTCTCTCTCAGCCTCACCTCTCTCTCTCTCAGCCCCACCTCTCTCTCAGCCCCACCTCTCTCTCTTTCTCAGCCCTACATCTCCCTCAGACTCACCTCTCTCTCTCAGCCCCACCTCTTTCTCAGCCTCACCTCTCTCTCTCAGCCTCGCCTCTCTCAGCCTCACCTCTTTCTCTCAGCCTCGCCTCTCTCAGCCTCACCTCTCTCTCTCAGCCTCACCTCTCTCAGCCTCATCTCTCTCGGCCTCATCCCTCTCTCTCTCTCAGCCTCACCTCTCTCTCTCTCTCTGAGCCTCACCCCTCTCTCTCAGCCTGACTTCTCTCTCAGCCCCCCCTCTGCCCACCTCCAACTCTCTCAGCCCCAACTCTCTCTCTGAGACAGCTTTCTCTGTCAGCCCCCTCTCTCTCTCTAGTAGAGATTGAGTACTCTGCAGTGTGTAGAGGAGTATCTAGGAGTGTAATCATGGTAGTGGTATCTGGGAAGGTGTTATCAGTGTGGGGTGGGTTATCTGTGGGGGGCATCTAGGGGTGTGATCAGGGTAGGGTATCTGGGTGTGTGTGATCAGAGTGGGGGGTATCTGGGGTTGTAATCAGGATAGGGGTATCTGGGGAGGGGTGATCAGGGTGGGGGGTATATGGGGGTATAGTTAGGGTTAGGGAATCTGCGGAGGTGTGATCAAAGTGGGAGTATCTGGGGGGTGTGACCTGGGAGTTTCTTATGGGGGGAACCCAACCATTGGAAGTTTTAGTTGGTCTCAGCTGCCTGTGGCCAGTGAGGGGAAATCTCAGAAATGGGACACAGATGGTGAAAACGAATCTGACAGGGGTTATAACACTTCCTTGCTCTTTCCAAAAAAAAAACACTGTAGAAAGAGACGACAGTTATATGCATGAAGAAAGAGGTTTCCATTAGTATAGGAAGGGGCTCTTTAAAATAACAGTAGTTATGCTCTGGAATGCCTTACTATAAGAGTTACTAATAGCAGAATCAATAATGGAGTTAACATTATATACTTGGAAGTGATTATACAGAGTTATAATTACTAAACATTACAAGAAAAATATTTGGATCCAGGTATTTAAGCCGACTGACCCCGGGGAGTCACAAAAATGCTTTTTTTCCCCCCATCAACTATGGCAAAATTGGCAACAGTTGCCTTCTTCTGGACCATAGCTGGCAGCTGCAGGAGGTGATAGGGTTGAACTTGGTGAACATCTGCCTTTTTTCAGCCTTATTAACTATGTAACTTGTTATGCTATCTTGAAAAGATTTACTATGGGTCCAATTAAGTTTGAAATTGGACCTTATTTTTGTAGCTAAGGCAACTGTCAGCAAACTCAAAATCAGCTTCCCAGTAGAAGTGTTCCCGTTAAAAAATATAAATAAAAATGAAATTCCTACATCTCGTTCTGTCCATGTCCCTGAACTTGTACCTTTTACAAGAAATCCCCAGCTGACATCTCTTCATGAATCAAATGTTGATCTCCTGGAACCACTAATTGCTGTAGTCGTGGACCTGGAGATGGACACTCCTGGAAGTGTAGGTTTCTGAAAAAAATCTAATTTCAGCTAGGTGTATCCTATCAGTTAAGCAGAGGTTTGGCAATGACAGGGGCAGAAAAGGTAGCTATTTACTCTCTCTTTTTAAGTTGAATTTGGTGAAAGAGTCGCTTTAAGCTTCTGGTAGCAGCCATGATGTTCTAACAGCGCATATTTCTTTACAACAGAGATATGGCTTTATAGCACAGACAATAGCACATGAATACAGGAAAGATGCACAGGTATATATAATGCTACAGACATCACATCCTTCTCAGAGGAAATCAACTGTATGGGATGGATTTTGCTGATCAATTGATATTTTTTTTGCACTTTGACATATCTCCCGATTGTTCCTCATTTAGAAGGACTGTCACTCTTTTAAAACCAAGCCCCTTGGTCCCTCTTTTCCCTTTAGTATTCCTTTTTTTGTTCTGATGTACTACTTATAAAAAGTATCAAGGCGCATTCAGACAGGAGACTAGAGATGACTAAACTGCAGAGTTCAGTTGTGGCTAAACTCTTAACTCTGCATATGGACGCAGCAGCATTTTGAGCTGTTGGCGTATACAAACTGGACGATTAGCTGCATCCAGTTTGTGTGTGGCCAGAACTGCTGACCCTGGACATAAGCTGTCTGTATCTAGGGCTGGTCATTTGGTATCTATGGTGTTGTACATGTGAACAGCACTGGCCATTGATTTGTACAGGGTACAACTGGGGTAGCCAGGGCTGTCTTAATGCATGGGCACCCCTGGGCACTGTCTTGCATTACATTATACTTGCCAACTGTCCCAGATTTGCTGGGATAGTCACACTTTTTACTAAGCTGTCCCAGGATGACATTGTCCCAGTGTCCCGGAACCTGCACTGTGCCCTCCTGACCTGTACTGTGTCTTTCTGCCTGACCCCCAACCCGCCCCCCATACTGTGCCCTTTGTGTTGATTAGCCTTTGAATTATGGCATGTTTTCTTATTGTTTAAAATAGATTTTATTGAACATACTAATAAGTACCGTATTTATCGGGGTATTGCGTGCTCCGGCGTATAGCGCGCACCCCTAAAGTGGACCCGACATTCCTGTAAAAAAACATTTTAGTACTTACAGTTTTGGTGTCTTGCGCGGCATCCATCGGCGGCCTCGTCGGGTCCAGCGTCCGTCTGCGGCTTCGGGTGTCCTCTTCGTCTGGTCCAGCGTCCTTCTGCGGCGTCCTCCCCGCTTTCCAGCGCCGAGTTTGAATACTGCGCCGGCATATACTGAGCGCAGTACACTCGTGTATAGTCGGGCAGGCTCGGCTACTCTCGCGCTCACGTCCTGTACGTCCAGGTATCGGGTATCGGCGTATATCCCAGGGCAAAAAAGTGCGCGGTATACGCCGATAAATACGGTATATGTTTAATTCTATCAACTATTTATACTTAAATTTTTGAGAGTAGGTTTGTAAATTTGGGTAGGCTGGTAGGGGCACCATTGAATCACTTTGCCCAGGGGCCCATGATGGTAATAAGACAGTCCAGGTGGTAGCGGCTGTTTGCACACATGGCATGTGCATGAGAGTCGTTTCTTACAGATTTTTGCCAGTGGAAGGCTATCTCAATGAGCCATAATGTACTAAACAACCAACCTCTAAATTATTGCATTTATTATAAACAAGCCAGTGTAAGGGAAAAGTCGTGGTGAAAAAAGTACCTGTTATTTAGATTCTTCATGGTCCATGTAATTGGGGACAGCTAGTGCCCTGGCCTTTTCCTACATACTTCATACTGTATGGCACATGTGTAAAACACAAAGCCCACAGGCCGAACCTGGCCCGCCATGCCATTTAATGTGGCCTTCTCACCCAAGACATTTTTTCAGCTGTCTCTACTGTCACTTTTGTAAATAAAGAAGCCTTCTGTTTTTAGAATGACAGCTTTCCTCTCAGCAGTTCTTACAGATCCCTGCCTGCCATGCACTCATGTTGGCGACAAGGAAGAAGCAAGTGCAGTGTGGGATGGGGGTATCACAAGGTAAGCCGCACTCTGTAAGTAGCGCATCCCTGAACTCCGCACATAACTCCTGGTATTTATTGTCCCTTTAAGATCCTTCCACTGTGCAATTTGGCCACACCCACCATTCGATGCAGTTCGTCAAGGGTGTGTGGTTGAGTTCCTGCACCCATTCTCTGAGAAAAAAAAACCCTGGATAAATCTATATAGTTTTACAGATACAGCCGGACCTTTGAGGGCAACCATAATGCTGATGTGGCCCGCAATGAAATTGCGTTTGAAACCCCTGCTGTGTGGTATCCCTTTTTCATATCTTTGATGGGAGGTATGCCTAGTGTTTTCAATGGTGAGCTCTCACTATTTCAATAATTTATATTATAGTGCTAGTATCTTTTGTAGCACTGGAAATATTAAGCACAACAATAATATAAATGTGCTCAAGTACATGTAGATTAGAGCTAAGAACCTTACCCAGATGCAACTGTTTCCTCCCCACAAAGTCTGTGAAATAATACTTTATGCGGGTCATTTCATTGCTATCAATAACATTTCTGACTGAGCATGGCCAGCAAAAAGGTCATCGGGAAAACAACAACGTCCTGCAAATTGAAATAAAACTACCGGCCCTATGGAGACACCGCAGTGAATACCAAAAGCCCTGGCTATATAGAAGTGTTGTTCTATATTCTTTTCTGATATAAAAGGACAGACAGAGATCAAACAGTCTACCAGTAGATAGTGAAAGCAAGAGTCAACACAGATAAACAGGTTCTCTTGGCTGCCCTGCTAATTACCTTGGGTATTGTCTGTGTTCAGTAGAGGCCTCTATAGTATGTAAATGAGCCAACCTCACCCATGGCTCCACACACCCCATAATCCATCCGTCTGCCAGCACAAAATATTTGACTTTAGATGCTGCTGATAGGAGCAGTAGGGCAGAAATGATAGTAATCAGTGTAAACATCGCAACAGACCGAGGACGATGTTATTATTACTTGTGTTATTATTGGAGGTGAGACGGCGGTTATGTAAGGGTGCCAGTACTCCTGACACTGTGAGGTAGTAGGCACCATTCATTCATTGGGAGAAGACCATGGCCCCAGGTGCAGGGCTAAACATAAACCCTGAGCTCTGACCAAGGTGCATGTTTATGAATGCATCAAACAGCTACATTATCACTTGCATTGGCACCGTTCTGTTGCAACTCTGCAAGCAATATTGGCTGTATGTTTCTCCAGGATAAAACAAGGCCAGGGATCTTATTCCATAGGGTTTAAATCAGTGATGGCGAACCTTGGCACCCCAGATGTTTTGGAACTACATTTCCCACGATGCTCATGCACTCTTCAGTGTAGCTGAGCATCATGGGAAATGTAGTTCCAAAACATCTGGGGTGCCAAGGTTCGCCATCACTGGTTTAAATACATAATAACATTTAACATCCCATTCACAAATCTGCAGGAAAATATAAAATTACACAACAGCCTCAGCAGTATATTTAGTAATGAAGCCTTGTAAAGAGTAATTCTAGAACAATCAGTTGAATTTTAGGGGTATACAAACAACCCCCCTTCCCACAAAACTGCTAACTACACCTCACCCTCTTGTCCACCCTTTCATTTTACCTTTTTTATTTTTATTTTTATTGTGTCTTAACTAGATAAAGCACATCTTAAGCTCTTCAAGTCACCCCTCAATTGCCCTTTAAATGTTGATTGTCTCTCATAGTGGTCACATGATCAGGAGCCCTATCTTAAAGCCAAAAGTGGAACTTCCGCTTAATCCACTCCTCGCCCCCTTACATGCCACATTTGGCATGAATTTTTTTTTGGGGGGGAGTGGGGGCTTCAGGAAGAGTGGGACTTCCTGTCCCACTTCCCCCTTTCCGCCGAGAGGCTGCTAAGGCGAATAGTCAGATCGCCTTTTGGCAGCCCTTCCCTGTAGGCAATCGCCTGGGACACGTCCACATGTCCAATCATATGGCGCATACGCAGTGACGCTCGCGCATGCGCAGTGGGTGCCCGGCCGTGAAGCCGAAAGCTGTCACGGCCGGGTGCCCACACTTGGAATGAAGACGCCGGCCGGAGAGGGGGGGAGAGGAGCGGAGCCCCGGCTGGCGCGTCGCTGGAACGTGGAGCAGATGAGTGTATGTTTATTAAAAGCCAGCAGCTACACTTTTTGTAGCTGCTGACTTTTAATAAACATAAAAAAATACTGGAACACCCCTTTAAGCTGTAACTGAGTACTTTTAGTGACAGCTCGTCAGTTTGCTGGGAGCCAGCAATGGACACATATGTGCAGGGGGTGGACATTAATAACAGAAAGGGCCTGGACAAGGGCCTTCATGACAGGGTATCATTTTAACAAATCAGCAGATTAAAAAAGGTTGAATATTTTTTTTTAAATTACATTAACATGGTAAGGAGTATGCCATGGTTCATACTATGAATCACCTATGAAACGTACCGCATTCCTGTGCCATTCACATACGATTCAGTGTAGTGCAATTTGAGCCCATTTGCACCGTTTAGCGCCAAAGTCATGTATGCACTAATCTTAGAAACACACTGCAACCAGATTGCATGGTTGTTCTGTACCATGCAATCCAGTGCAGGCAAATGCACTGCGTCTGTGACCTGTGTTTTGGGGTGTTGTTAACATTGCACTGACACCAGCTGCAGATCACAAGGGCAGTGTGATTTGAACACGGTGCAGGAAATGTGCACAGATCGTGGGTTTCCTGTACCTCATTCTAGTATAAACCAGGGATAAATTACATTTTAGTTATCAAATTTAGATTTAATTTGACGTAAAACAAAAAATGTATCAAATAGGTTGTTGTTGATATCTATTTTACCTGTAACTCCTTGAAATACAGAAACCAGAAAACCCTATAGACTGATCACATTGCTGATCACATTGCTTGTTGTATTATTGGACAAGTCAATTTTTGCACTGATGTTTATAAACCAGTTCCATCTGTTTTTTCCTCTCCATCAGGGGTTAATTTACCTATTTAATACACCTATTAAGAAGCGTGTCGGCCCATTACCGCTGGCTAACGATCAATAAGTAATTTAATAAACAATCAATGGAGTGGAAGGAGATTAGCGTGGCTGTTTTATGGCGACGTCAGTATGTACCAATAATTAATCGAGAGCTGCGAGTGTTTTTATTGCAAACCTGGAATGAAATGAGTGGAAGCGGGCACCTCATCGTGGAATTAAATGCTTGAGGGCAGCTGAACATGCCAGGTTATTCGGTGGCATGGCCAGGATATGAATACAGAAAACAGGCAGGTGTGTCATGCAGGTGAGATGCCTGCAGTGTTATTTGGTGCTGACACAACCACTATTAAAGAGATCTGCCCTCCTCCTTCCCCATCCCAGGGGTCTTAGAGCATTTTCTGGTATGCTCTTATAGCGATGTGCCTTTGATTTTCCATGGTAAGAGTCAATGCACAATGCACCACAGAATATGTGGAACATTTAAAAAAAATATCTAGAGATGGGACCACAGAAAATGCTTCTAAAGGCTCATTTACACTTGTGGTTGGGGACGCTAAAAACATGCAGTTTAGTCATGTTTCTAGAGACACCCAGTCCCCCCGCCATTCCTAAAACTGCATTAGATGGGGGGGGGGGGGGGGTGGGGGGGGTGTTCACATACCGTGGTCCCGATGCTTTGCTTCATGCCTGCGGCAAAAACTATCGCCCCTGTTGCAATCAGCAGGCAGTACTACCAACGAACATGACCCATTCAAGTTCATGGAGACACAGCACATTGGTGTGGCGTTTTATGAGTCAAAAAAACACCTGTCAAATCCCTCAGAAAAGCAATCCGAACGAGGATCACTTTTCAGAGACACAGCAGTTTAGACGCAAGTCTTAACGTAGCCTAAATGTTGTTGGCAACACATCTTTTGCTTGGTAGCAAAAGGCTGCTATTGCAAACATAATTGAATGTAATATAGGAGTTTTAATGAATCACTTCACATGAAAGCTCTATTTTGTTATAAGTGGAGCCCAGTGGCTGAGTCAGCCCCTGGCTTCTTATGTGCCTTGGATACTCTCCAACAATGAGATCTCCCTGGTATAATTCCTGGTTCTGTTCTTATCCACGTGGAAGTGTTGGGTTTGTTCTAGCTCCTCCTGTTAAATTTCCCATCTTATAAAATGAATAAGTAATACAGCAGGGATGGTGGGAGCCCCTCATATTGAGCACAGTAGGTGTGTAAACCTGGGAACCATGCACAGGGATCTCACTAACAGAAAATGTCAGGTGGTTTAACCTCTATCCAACCACTCAAGATATATATGCAGTGGCAGCAAAAGTGAGCTGCAATGCCCAACCGCCACACATATGTGTCCACTGAGGTTGTGTATTGAGAGTATACTTAGTGTGCGTTCCCAGCACAATGATCGAGCTGTCTCAGATAGCTCTTGGTCATGGCCAACTGACTCCCAAAAAAACGTGACCTCTGTGAGAGCCAATCGCTGTGCAGCCTCCCTACATAAAAGCTCACTTAAATTGGAATTAAACCCATTGATTTAACAGTTTCAAAACACAGTTACATTCCCGACTATAATGTAACTATCACATTGGCTGTGCTCTCAACCAAACTGTCAAACTATCAAATGGCTGGTGTCATAACTGATCACATGTGTTCCATGGCAGTTGAAGATTAAACAGAGGCCAAGATGGCAGCTTAAGATAGGAGGGTTTAGTTCCGCTTTAAAGGGCAGCGGGGAGGCAACGTGATATGTTATGTTTCTGGCATCTCAATATAAGCTGTGGGTGGACTCAGTGGCAGTGGCAGGTCCTGAACCCATATAACAAAACATGGTGCCCTGGACTCACCCTACCAGCTACTGAAAGAGATATTTTGCCCTACACTCGTCAGTGCACATACTACAGCCTACATTCCTACCCTCTCACAATATCTGGTTACAACTGTTCCCCACACATGGCTCATTTGTAAGGTAAAGTCTACAGGCTTGGAAATATCAGTTAGTAAATGAATAGAAAACTGGCTAAAAGACAGAATTCAGAGAGTAGTGGTTAATGGTTCTTACTCTGAATGGTCTAAGAGGTTATCAGTGGTGTACCCCAAGGTTCAGTGTTGGGGCTCTTGCTTTTTTTATATCTTTATAAATGATATAGGATCTTGGATTAAAAGTAACATTTCTGTCTTCGCAGATGACAGTAAGCTATTCAGTGGAATAACGTCCTTACAGGATGTCTCCAATTTACAAGCCACCCTCAATGCACTGTCTAATTGGGCAACTAAGTGGTAAATGAGGTTTGATGTTGATAAATGTAAAATTGTGCACTTGGGGGCTAAGAATATGCATGCATCATACATACTAGGGGGAGTACAACTGGGGGAATCCATGGTGGAGAAGGATCGGGGGGTTTTGGTAGATCATAAGCTCAATAATAGCATGGAATGCCAAGCTGCAGTTTCAAAAGTCCTTTCTTGTATTAAGAGAGGTATGGACTCCACAGAGAGAGAGAGAGATATCATTTTACTCCTGTACAAATCATTAGTAAGACCTCATCTGGAATATGCAATTCAGTTTTGGGCACCAGATCTCAAAAAGGATATCGGGGAACTGGAGAAAGTGCGGAGAAGGGCAACCAAACTGATAAGAGGCATGTAGGTGCTCATCTATGAGGAAGGATTAGAGGAACTGAATCTTTTCCCTCTTGAGAAGAGGTGATTAAGGGGGAATATGATCAACAAGTACAAATATATAAGGCAGCCCTCAAAAAATCCACTCGTCTGCTTGCATTTTGCGAACGGATTTTGAGGGCTGATGAGGAAGGGCTGCCTGGGAGCCGGGGGGCGAACACCGCCGGCAGCCTGTGTGAAATGGGGGTCTTTCTCCCAGTGACTGTGGAGGGGGAAGAGAGAGAGAGAGCCGCCCGGATGTTTAGAGCGCAGTGCGGGGAACACATCGATAAGTTTCCTTTTTTAATTGCCATGTTCCCTGCCGCTCGCTGTCAGATCCAGCCCCGCCTCCTGGTCCCGGACTTTGATAGACAGATCACCCGTCCAATCCTGGTGAAGGGTGATCTGTCAATCAAAGTTCCCCGGCCAGGGGGCAGGGCTGAATATGACCTTGAGCGGCAGGAACACGGCAAATAAAATGAAAACTGTTATCCTGTGTTCCCTGCGCTGCACAGGTATGCTGCATGGTGTACACAGGCTGAATAGTGGACACAGGCTGAATGGTGGACACAGGCTGAATGGTGGACACAGGCTGAATGGTGGACACAGGCTGCATTTGGTGGACACAGGCTGCATGATGAACACAGGCTGAATTTGGTGATCACAGGCTGCATGGTGAACACAGGCTGCATGTGGTGGACACAGGCTGAATGTGGTGGACACAGGCTGCATGGTAGACACAGGCTGCATTTGGTGGACATATGCTTAATGGTGGACACAGGGTGCATGTGGTGGACACAGGCTGCATGTAGTGGACACAGGCTGCCTTTGGTGGACACAGGGTGCATGTGGTGGACACAGGTTGCATGTGGTGGACACAGGCTGCATTTGGTGGACACAGGGTGCATGTGGTGGACAAAGACTGCATGTGGTGGACACAGGCTGCATTTGGTGAACCCAGGCTGCATTTGGTGGACACAACCTGCATGGTGAACACAGGCTGCATTTGGTGGACACAGGCTGCATTTGGTGAACACAGGCTGCATGGTGGTCACAAGCTGCATTTAGTTGACACAGGCTGCATGGTGGACACAGGCTGCATTTGGTGGACACAGGCTGCATGTGGTGAACACAGGCTGCATCTGGTGGACACAGGTTGCATGTGGTGGACACAGGTTGCATGTGGTGGACACAGGCTGCATTTGGTGGACACAGGGTGCATGTGGTGGACACAGGCTGCATGTGGTGGACACAGGCTGCATTTGGTGAACACAGGCTGCATTTGGTGGACACAACCTGCATGGTGAACACAGGCTGCATTTGGTGAACACAGATTTTTGTGTGTCGGAATTTCCGACCAAAAGCTCACATCTAACTTTTCTTGTAGGAAATTCCGATTGTGTGTACGCGGCATAAGAGCTGTGAAAATGTGGAATAGAATCAGAGGTGGTTCTGGCAAGCTAAGCAGATTGCTTTAAAAAAGGCCTGGATTCTTTCCTAAATGTACATAATATAACTGGATACTAACATCTATAGGTAAAGTTGATCTAGGGAAAATCCAATTGCCCCTCGGGGGATCGGGAAGGAATATTTTCCCCTGCCGTAGCAAATTGGAGCATGCTCTTCTGGGATATTCCATCCCTTTAAAACTGAATACATTTTAATTACACAGGTTCTGTAGCTGATTAAGGTGATAATTAAATTCACTTGGTGCCTTATCTGCATTAAATTAGCCTCAGAACCTGTGGAATTCATATGTGTTTGGGTTTAAAGGGATGAGGTGGCAACTCTACTTACCGCGCAAGATATAAAAGAGAAACTGAGGCTGTGGCAGTTGGATTTCAATAAGTATACCCCTTCAGGGCCGGTGCAAGGATTTCTGCCTAAACAAGCGAAGCTCCATTTTGGCGCCCCCCCCCCCCAACAGCCACCCACCTCCCTTGCAAAAATGTTTCTTTCAATAATTACCCCCCTTCACATATCCCCCCACACAGTATTGCCCCCCTTCACATATCCCCCCACACAGTAATGCCCCCTTTCACATATCCCCCCACACAGTATTGCCCCCCTTCACATATCCCCCCACACAGTAATGCCCCCTTTCACATATCCCCCCACACAGTAATGCCCCCTTTCACATATCCCCCCACACAGTAATGCCCCCTTTCACATATCCCCCCACACAGTATTGCCCCCCCCTTCACATATCCCCCCACACAGTAATGCCCCCCTTCACATATCCCCCCACACAGTATTGCCCCCCCCCTTCACATATCCCCCCACACAGTATTGCCCCCCCTTCACATATCCCCCCACACAGTATTGCCCCCCCTTCACATATCCCCCCACACAGTATTGCCCCCCCTTCACATATCCCCCCACACAGTATTGCCCCCCTTCACATATCCCCCCCACACAGTAATGCCCCCTTTCACATATCCCCCCATCACATACCCCCCACACAGTATTTCCCCATCACACATCCCCCCCCCCCCACACACACACAGCACTGCCCCCCACACACACAGCACTGCCCCACACACACACAGCACTGTCCCCCCACAGCGTGTGTGTAGTAAATGTACTTACCTGCTCCTCGCCTCGGTGACTTGGTTCCCTACTTGCTGCAGAAGAAGCAACATGTGACGTTCTCCCTCTCTCTGAGTGCCATGCAGTGCAATCTGGGAGTTGTAGTCACTGCAGAGCACAGGCACCAGAGGGCCAAGTGAAGTCTGTGTGCCTGTGCTCTGTTGGAGAACTACAACTCCCGCCATGCTCTGGGGCTGCCGTCGCCTTCTTTAGGGGAAAGGCTAGGAGGACGGCGCCGCAGCGGTGGAGCCTGCTATTGGATGCAGGCAGCCTGAGCCGTGCCCACCACCACTATGAATGGTAAAGTCTTGTCCCTCGTCCGCCGCCGCGGACCGGACTCTGCGGCTGTGTGCAGCGCGCCCGCCGCTTGCGAGTCCCACACAACATACACCTCTGCTCCGGACAATAAAAAAAAAAAAAAAAGTAATCTTTCCGCCCCATCCCAGGCTGCGGACCTGCCCGCCCCAAGCGGCCGCTTGGTCCGCCTGGTGGTTGCGCCGGCCCTGTACCCCTTGTGTCGGGGAAAGGTGGAATTGGTTAGTTTAGGACAAAGGGGCAAAAGAAGATATCTGCACTTTGTTTTAAAGTGTATTTATTCTTTAAGGACAGGCTAGGGTGAAAACTTTGCGAGGCCCTCTTCTCTTGGTGCCCTTAGCATGTGCTTATTTTCCTGATAGTTAATCCAGCCCTACCCTTGGTTTATAAATGAAGTGTTGCTGGTCAATCACTGTGAGAGAGGTGCATCTTGGGAGGAGTACTTCGGCCACTGGTCCTTACTGAGCTTGGCCTGAAAAGATTGCCATTGTTCCTAGATTCCACAGAAGGGTTTGAAGTTCTTTGTAAAACAATGACTCAGTGGAAATCATTGACAATGTGTTGGGTCCCCTGGATTCCAATGTAATACCAAAACATCCATTCACAGTGCTACTTAAAGGCCTGAATATTATCCATTAAGTGCATCAAAGAGTTACAGCCCTTTTGGCAGCTGGAATCCCTCTCTATCCCTGTTTGTTCTCTGGCAAGGCCCATTCATTCTCCTCAAGACTCCATTAAAATATGAAGGAATCAAAGAGGGAGCAGGAGGAAATTTGTGCCAGACTAGAAACCTCTTTCCTTTTGTAAGATGAGAATCCCAACTTCCCTGCAAGACGGGAATCCTACGGACCTGATGAGACCGGGAAGGAAGTAGGAGAGGAAGATTTCTTTAAAAATTGAAAAGATTCTGTTTCATGGCCTGATGCTAAAACCCATAGTGCTGCTTGCAACCATTAGGCTACGTTTAAATAACTCAGGCCCCGTACACACGACCAGTTTCCTCGGCAGAATTCAGCTTCCGACCGAGTTTCTGGCTGAATTCTGCCGAGAAACCCGGCCGTGTGTACACTTTCGGCCGAGGAAGCCGACGAGGAGCTCGACGAGGAAATAGAGAACATGTTCTCTATTTCCTCGTTGTTCTATTGGGAGCTCTCGGCCCGCCGAGCTCCTCGGCGGCTTCAGGGCTGAACTGGCCGAGGAACTCGATGTGTTTGGCACGTCGAGTTCCTCGGCCGTGTGTACGGGGCCTAAGGCCTCGTACACATGACCGAGTTTCTCGACAAAAATCAGCAAGAAACTTGCTGTTTTTTTTTTTTTGCAGAGGAAACCGGTCGTGTGTACACTTTTCGACGAGGAAACTGTCGAGGATCTCGTCGAGCCAAAAAGAGAGCATGTTCTCTTTTTCCTCGACGGCAATGGAGAAATTTGGCTCGCCGAGATCCTCGCCATCCTAACAAGGAATTCGACGAGCAAAACGATGTGTTTTGCCCGTCGAGTTTCTCGGTCGTGTGTATGAGGGTTCACATTTTCCCTGGTGCTGGGTTGATTCCGTAGGTTACTATGCATAGCTCCCAGCTGTCTCTGATTTTGAGGGACTGACCCTCATTTGGAACAAAATCCCTCTTTCCTCCTAATTTTGGTCTGATCTATATAGTTGTATATAGAATGCACTATTTACCTTTCAAAAAGTGTTTCCCAGTGCTGAACCCTTTAGTGCCGGTTCACACTACAGCGACTTGGGATCCGACTTGTTAGACCTCAAGTTTCCCCAAGTCGCTGGACATAAGAAATTCCATTGAAGTGAATAAGAGCTGTCTTAGGGCCAGTTCACACCAGACGCAGTTCCGTACAGTTTTGTGTGCATTTGTTCTGCGCAAAAAATGCATGCACAGTGTTTTCCATGTATTCCAATGGCTCTTGTTGGCTCTAGTTCACACCATGCAGTCAGTTTCTGGCGGAGAAACTGCTCAGAAACTGACTGCATGGTGTGAACTAGAGCCATTGGAATACATGGAAAACACTGTGCATGCATTTTGTGCAGAAAAAATGCACACGGAACTGCGTCTGGTGTGAACTGGCCCTTAATGTACACTACTGAAGTTGCTCCGACTTCAGAAAAGGTTCCTGTACTACTTCAAGGCGACTTCTAGGCAACTTTATCCCATAGATTTCAATAGAAGTCGCCTCCAAAGTCGGATCTCCATCTTAATTGAAGCAACTTTACAGGAAAATAAAATAGTTTACCCAGGCAAACCCCTCCCTCCCACAGAGCTGATTATTCTGTGATTGGCCACAGCCAAAGTCGCCTGTCCTGGGGGCAACTTTAAGTCACGTTGTAAGTTGCTCAAAGTCACGCTGAAGTCGCGCTGAAGTCACCTCCAAATCGCCTTGCAAAGTCACACTGTAAGTCGGGTTGCCCCTGTGTGAACCGGCACTTATCCAATTTCTAATTTGCCACATTTGTACATTTTAAAAGCCAGTATAAAGGAATAGTAGTGGTAAAAAAGTACTTGTGGGTTTAACCAATCTTTTTTTTTGTATAATTCTCCTTTAAGGGGGGTGTGACATGGGATGTGTCCTATGCCTACATACATTTGCTAATGGGTGTCCCTCATTCCCATCTCAGAAAGTTGGGAGTTATGACTACGTGACACCATGTAAGGTGTAGTATAATAATGTGATGGCTAGTGCGAGTGGATGAGACTTTACCCAGGCTCCTTCTGTAGTGGAACTTCAGAAATGTTTTATTAAACAATTCAGAAGTACATCATAACTTTTAATGCAGTCCACACATTAGGACCATCAATGGTTCCAACATGCAGCAGGACAAGTACAGGAGAATCAGGGCGACCCCACTTAAATTTAGCACTCACCAAAAGAAAAAAGAAACTGGTGCTTGTCGTAGGTTTTCTGCGGTAAGAAGATGATATGTGAACTGGTATCAAACTTTGAGAATGCGACTGGCATATGATGCACTGAAACTCCCACCATTGCCTCTTTGGTGGTAAGTCCTTGATGCCTTCTGCTTACCATTACTATTTACTTTTCTTGGGTCGAAACCTCTGTGTTTATTCCCCACCTATGATGTTGGGTTCCTTGACCACAACACCTTTCATGCTCAGCCAATTTGCCAACTGCAGCAGCAAGGACATTATTACCAACTGACCATGCATTCTGCAATCTGATCCTACAATCTTCTCTAGGTTTAGCATGGACCATGTACAACCCCAATTCCAAAGAATCCACGTAAACACAGAATGAAATGATTTGCAAATCTCATAAACCCATTGTTTATTCACAATAGAAAAAAGAAAACATATCAAATGTTTAAACTGAAAAAATGTAAAATTTTAGGAGAAAAAAAAGATAGTTTTGAAATTGATGGTGGCAACACTTCTCCAAAAAGTTGGAACAGGGCCATGTTTACCACGGTGTAGCAACCCTCTTTTACCAACACTCTGTAAATGTCTGAGGAGACCAGTTGCTGGAGTTTTGGGAGAGGAATGTTGAATAAAATATGGGTTTAAAGCCCTGTACATACGATCGGACCTTTGTCCGACCAAAATCACATCGGAATTCCATCGAAGTAAAAGAGAACACGTTCTCTATCTAAACTCCGACGGAATTCCTCTAAATTTCCAATGGAAATAATCCGACGGGGCATACACACGGTCGAAATTTCCGATGGATAAAGTCTGTTGGACTTTTTCCATCGGAAATTCTGATCGTGTGTATGAGGCAGATTTCCAAATCATTGTATGCTTTTGAGCAGATTTTATAACTTTTTTGGAATTGGTTTTGTAGTGTGAGGGCCTATCTGATCGACTAATGTTATGTTTTAGATAGACCCCTGTACAACATAGTTCTTGTTAAATCCAAAAATAGCCACATATGTCATAATCTGTGCAATTTCTGTAAGATCTTGTTTCGATTTACAAGCAACAAAGGGCCAGCTGAAAAAAAAAATCTATTCAAGTTATATCTGGGTTTGCAGGCCTTCACACTACACAGTTATAGAAAAACTTAACAGTCCAAATGTAATGTACTGTATGTGGCCAGCTTTTTTTTTATAGAGATAAGGTTAAAGCCGGTTTCATAAAAGGGGTTTCAATCCATATTGTAGAAACTGTTACATCACGTTTGCACGTAAAGTGCACCTGTCATGACAGAACATGGGGGCCGCCATTGCTGGCCTTCTGAAAATACAGGTTGCCAGCTGTCATGTTGGCTCTCTGTCAGAGGAAAACCATCATTACTTGTATACTTGCTTACTTGTATACTGGGTCAGTGACTTAATGTCACTGATGATTTCAGCATGAGAGCCAGGCAACTGGAATTTTCGGGAGGATAGTTAAAAAATGGCAGCCTCCAAGTTTCTTTCAAGCAACAGTTCTTTGAACATACTATAGTAATAACAACTACTGCAAGTTTCAGCATTATATGATCTCTAGAAGGACAAGGGGTCTCATACAGTTTAAACCTAGTGGACCACAAATCCAACCCAAGGACACACAATTTTGACACCTATAGGACAAAGAAACGTGAGTATCTCTAGCTGGTGGTACTACATTTCCCAGCAGGATTTAGAGTTCCCCCACAGCTGGAGAGTTGGACTGTCAGCCTCTGCTCTGGAAGATGGTAATCATTGAGCAGAGGAGGAAATATAACAACCAGTAATCAACTCCTAACCAGCTTAGCTAGAGAGCAGGTTCCAGCCCGCAGTGCCACAGGCCAAATTCTGTGTATAATATAGACGGTGAGGAATTCACATTAGATCTGCTATGTGATATTTTCTGTCTCATCTGGGGAGGCAGAGAAAAGAACTGTGAAGGTAACCCATAGTAACCAAACGGCATCCTCCTTTGGTTGTTACGGGCTACCACACATTCCCTCTGATTACTACCCTTAATGCTCCCATCTTCAATACATTTCTTGCTTATGCCCAAAAAATTTCCTATTTTGATGTTTATATGATCAATATTAACATTGCATAACATGCCAGAAGACTTTCTGTCAACCGATGCCAGCTGACATTCGGCCCATGTGCCACCTGAAGCCAGGCCCGTCGCTACAGGACAGGCAAAACAAACAATTGCTTGGGGCCCCGAGCTGTCCCCAACTTCCCCTTCCCATGCTGTAGCGTGGCCGAGCTCCTCTTCCTTCCACCTGGAGTCCTGTCAGTCTGACCGGGTACCGCACGTGGTACAGGAGATTCAGTTTCCTGTTCCCGGCCGGACTGACAGGAAGTGCACACTGAGTGCTTGCTTCCTTTCAGTCCGGCCGGGAAGACAGGAAACTGAATCTCCTGTACCACGCGCGGTACCCGGCACTATCTGATAGGGGACTGGGGAAGAGGACCTCGGCCACGCTACAGCGGCAGCCTACAGGGAAGAACGGGAGGTAAGAATAAAAAAAAAAATTAGTGTAGCGTTAACGTAGGCTTTGCATGCGGGGGGGGTGCTTGGGGGCCCCCATTTTGCTTGGGGCCCCTAAATTCCTTCAAACGGCCCTGCAGTCGGGTGATCGCTACACTAACATCAGACTGTTAGTACAGGATCTCCTCCTGAGCTCTTCAGTTTTTTTTTCATTCAGCCCGCTGCGTTCAACGAAAAAAAACTATATACTAGGCTATAAGCTAATCATTCACTATACAGGGTGGGCCATTTATATGGATCCACCCGGGTGGGCCATTTATATGGATACACCTTAATAAAATGGGAATGGTTGGTGATATTAACTTCCTGTTTGTGGCACATTAGTATTAGTAAGGGGGGAAACTTTTCAAGATGGGTGGTGACCATGGTGGCCATTTTGAAGTCAGCCATTTTGAATCCAACTTTTGTTTTTGGTGTATCCATATAATTGGCCCACCCTGTACAATCAGATTTCGCAATCTACTATTAACTTTGTAATGCAGTAACCCACCTAATTTGATATTTAAATGGATTAATTGGGGAATATGAGTGGAAAGTGCACAGCCTATTTGCATTTAGTAAATCCACCCCACTGTGTCCAATCAATTTTTATTCAATCAGATAAGCTCTTGCACTACACAATTGTCACAAATGACATACTTTTGGTAAATCTATTAGTATAGTGTATGGCCAATTTTCCTTTTTTTGGCTAGAGACAGACTTTAAATAAAAACAGGAAATACTTTTCATATCCAAATCATGGTATTGTAGCGGTATTATCTATGGCAAAATGGGAACCTATCCCCCTCTGTGTTCCTCTGCACAGGTTAAGTGGCTGACCCCCCCCCCCCCCCTTCCCATAAGTGTCAGCCCCAGGTTCATCCACAGATGTAAAGTGTAATCATCTAGGAATTGTCTGCACACATGAGTTAGAGGCAGGTATGCAGGATGTTCTATGTACAGTATGATGCTGGTATTTGATGTTTGCACAGCTGTGGGGGAACTTGCAGGCTGTAGATACAATGACAGGCTAGGGGTCATCCACTGCTGTGTAAACTCCACACAATGCAGGGAAGTGCTGGTATAGAAGAGCATGGTACAGGGTGCAGACTGTGCTATAAGGCAGAGTGTCACCTGCAAAACCAGATCCCAGATCCCTAGAGTAGACTGAAAGAACGCCAAGAACACTTTTACTGTTTAAATGGAAAGTGCGCTACTTGTGGAGCCCTTAGAGTTTATATGGAAACCTATGCTATTGCCAACTGCTGTCCAGTATATGTATGAACCATTACTGTAATGCCGCGTACACACGATCGGAATTTCCGACAACAAACGTTCAATGTGAGCTTTTGGTCGGATATTCCGACCGTGTGTATGCTCCATCGGACATTTGCTGTCGGAATTTTCGACAACAAATGTTTAAGAGCTGGTTCTCAATTTTTCCGACAACAAACGTTCTTGTCGGAAATTCCGACCGCCTGTATGCAATTCTGACGCACAAAAATCCTATGCATGCTCAGAATCAATTAGACAGACGCATGCTCTGAATCATTGAACTTCATGTTTCTCGTAGTGTTGTATGTGACCGCGTTCTTGACGTTCGGAATTTCCGACAACATTTGTGTGACCGTGTGTATGCAACACAAGTTTGAGCCAAGATTCAGTCGAAAAAAAAAATCCACGGTTTTGTTGTTGGAATATCCGATCGTGTGTACGCGGCATTAGGCTCATTCATTGTAAAGCTGGCCATACACCAGTGCATACCATGACATGACGCATGTCGTTCAAAAGTGCTTGAAAAACATTTGATTTTGGAGTGAATGGACTTTAACAAATTAAATCCAAATTCGCTTTTAGAAATTTGATAATTCAAGAAGAAATTTCCTTGTTCCTTCAAATATTCTCTGCTGTCAAAAACGAACATCCATTTAACTCCATTATTGATTGGAAAATTAATGAACATTTTGTTCCTAAAATAAAGGTTTTCTATTATTTCTACTAGTATATGGCCATTGACTCTGGGGGGGTTTCAAAGCCATTTAGTACTAGTAATTATATTGTTTATTGTCAGTTTATAGTGATATTAAAGGCATATTCAAAAACAAAAACAAAAAACATACTTACCTGCTCTGTGCAATGGTTTTGCACAGAGCACCCCTGGGCCCTGATTCTCTTCTTCTCGGGTCATCTGCTAGCACTCCTAGCCCCCCCCCCCCCCCCCTGGACCAGTGCTTTCAATAGCAAGCCACTTGCTAAAGGGCACTGGAGTGCTTGTTACCGAACCCCACTCTATGTGTTCATAAGACACATAGAGCTCAGCTCGGGTGCCCCCATAGCAAGCTGCTTGCTGTGGGGGCACTCAACAGGCCAGAAGCAGCGAAGAGGTACCCGAGAAGAGGAGGATAGGGGCTGCTCTGTGCAAATTCACTACACAGAGCAGGTAAGTATAACATGTTTGTTGTTTACAAAAAAAAACTAAAAAAACACGACTTTACAATCACTTTAAGGCTGGCCATAGATGAGTCACTGTTTTCAACATGATTGAAAAAAAAAAAAGACTTGATCCACATTAAGTGTGTGGATGGGGGAATTCCCCCCTCTGAGCTATTGTATCATGACAGCAGGGAGACTTCCTGCTGCAAAAATCCGACAGGGCAGTTGTATAGAAGTCAATTGGTAGATCGCCTTCTGTGCAACCTGCCATTAGATAGATTGAAGTTTAGCCGGTTCTGCAATGACTTTGATCCATGTATGGCCAATTAAAGTTTGCTAATCAGGTTTGACCTATTGAAATCACTCTTTATCAGCCTATTGCAATACAAAGAGTTCTAATTCTTAATGTGTTTGTAAACCCTTTTTTTTTTTTTTTCTTTTTTTAAATAACAAACCTGTCATACTTACCTCCACTGTGTAGTTCATTTTGCACAGAGTGGCCATGATCACCGTCTTCTGGGGTCCCCTAACGGCACTCGTGGCTCCTCCCCGCGTCAGTAAACCCCCTAGGACAGTGATGGCGAACCTTGGCACCCCAGATGTTTTGGAACTACATTTCCCATGATGCTCATGCACTCTGCAGTGTAGTGGAGCATCATGGGAAATGTAGTTCCAAAACATCTGGGGTGCCAAGGTTCGCCATCCCTGCCCTAGGAGAAGCGCTCTCCCTGGGGGTTACCGTGCAGGCGCGCTCCCAAGTCCAGCATTTGCATCCATAGACCGAATGCCAACTCGGCCCCACGTACCCCCCCCCCCCCGGTGCCCGCATCATTGGATTTGATTGACATCAGCAGGAGGCAATGGCTGCGCTGCTATCAATCTATCAAATCAAGAGCCGAGAACCCTGGACAGAGAGGTACAGTGCGTCTCCGGCGAGGGAACGAACAAGCTCAGGTGAGTAAAACAGGGGGGGGGGGCTGGTCAGTGTCAGAAGTTTATTCACCTCAATGCATAGGGGTTAAAAGTGCCCCGCTAGCAGCTGAAAGGCGCAGCTAAAGAACGGTAAAGCGTCGCTAAAACGAGCCACGCTTTACTGCTAACGCATGGGGTGCCCCAGTGGGATCTAAGGCTCAATTCATATCTATTCATGTTGCTTTTGAGTGTTTCTGCAGTGCTTTTTGCGGTGCATTCTGTGTTTTTGCTTTGATTATACCGCGATTTGCGTTTTGCGATTTTTTACATTCACTGTATATAGCTAGTTGCCAAGGAGCAGGTCGGGAAGATGCCTGCTGTGTCCTTAACAAACTACGAGTCATCAGCTGTCAGCGGGCTAGGATGAAGACACCTCTGGATTCGTGGACAGATAAGTGTCCTCATATTAAAAGTCAGCAGCTACAGTATTTTTTTTTTTTTTTTAAGGAGCCTGGAGCTCCGCTTTAAAGAATCTTACATCACTGAAAATACTCTACATCTTGCATTAAATAAACCTATTTCCCTGTTCTGTAAACATTTTATCTTGAGAACATTTTTTTTAGCTCATTACCATATCAATGGAGGAACGACAATTCCTACAGTCATTAAAAGGCAGGAGGTGCCTTTAAAAAATAAGTATATCATTATTTTTCTGTTGCTTGTGGTCAATATTCAAATGGCTGATCTGTTCCGATTTTATTGGAAAGAAATTGATGTCTTTAATAGGGTGGAAAATGAAGAAAAAGACACAAAAAGCCCCCTGGACCAAACTCGTAAATCTGCCATATTCGTCAAACGCGAAGGCGCGCGTGACGTTAATACAATAAGAATTATTATCTTTTATGTAGAACAAAGAAACTATCAGAACAATTGCCTCTGTTTTGTACTGTATATTAAAGCTGAGCTCATATCTATTCTAATAAATTTGCCCTAATGTGACACTTCAATTGTGCACATAAACAGGCTGCCCTTGAAACAATGCACTGAAAATATTGACAAGAAGGCCATAACAGCAAATATTAAACAATGCTAAGTATCATTATTTGTCGACACAATAGAAGCAATTATTTCTGGAGGGATGGAGTGTGGTTGGCGCCATTATTGAGGTTGCAAAGACATCGAAGATTTCAAAAAAGAACTTGGCAAATCAGTGAGACAGAAACATATTCAACCGGGGGCCCTTAATGTCAGAGTGACATTATTCAGGGGCCCAAATTACAGATTTACGATATGTACTCAACATGGACATATATTTAACCACTTAAAGACCAGTTGTATTGCGGCAGGTTGGCTCCATTATGCGAATCGCCCTCATTGTACGTCGCTCAGTGTAATAGATATAGCAGGCGCGCGTGTGCGCCGGCGGCCCTGGAGCCCATGCACCTGGCCGGTGGGTGCGATTTCCGCCGGCCACCCTCAATCGCTCCACACAGAGGCAGAACAGGGATCTGCCAGTGTAAAGACGGTGGATCCCCGATCTGACAGGGGAGCTGAAAGTGATCGTCTGTTCCTAGTGATTAAGAACAGTGATCTCTCTCCTCTTCCAGTCAGCCCAGCCCCCATACTATTAGAAACATCTCCCAGGGAACACATTTCACCTTTTGATCGCCCCTGGTTTTAACCCCTTCCCTGCCAGTGACATTTATACAGTAATCCATGCATTTTTATAGCACCGATCGCTGTATAAATGTCATTGGTCCCAAAAAGTGTCTAAAGTATCCGATCTGTCTGCTGCAATGACGCAGTCCCGCTAAAAATTGCAGATCGCCACCATTACTAGTAAAAACAGCCATAAATCGATCCCCTATTTTGTAGACACTATGGGGTAGATCCACGTACCTGGGCGCATTAATACGCTGGGCGCAGCGTATCTAAGACACACTACGCCGCCGCCACTAATTTATTTTTTCGAATCCACAAAGAATTTGCGCCGTAAGTTACGGCGGCGTAGTGTATCTCTGGCGGCGTAAGGGCGCGGAATTCAAATGGATGTAATGGGGGCGTGTTTTATGTTAATACGTTGTGACCCGACGTAAACGACGTTTTTTTTTAACTGCGCATGCGACGTCCGTGGGGGTATCCCAGTGCGCATGCTCGAAATTAACCCAGGAAAAAGCGAATGCTTCCGACGGTGACGTCATTCTACGCAAATCCCTATTCGCGAACGACTTACGCAAACAACGTAAAAATTGCAAAATTGTACACGGGAACGACGGCCATACTTAACATTGAGTACGCCTCATAACAGCACCTTTAACTATACGCCGGAAAAAGCCGAACGATAACGACGTAAAAAAATGCGCCGGCCGGACGTACGTTCGTGGATCACCGTAAATAGCTAATTTGCATATTTGATGCGGATTTCGACAGAAATGCCACCTAGCGGCCGCCGAAAAATTGCATCTAAGATCCGACGGCGTACGAAGACCTACGCCTGTCGGATCGATCCCAGATGCCGTCGTATCTTGTTTTGTGGATACAAAACAAAGATACGACGCTGGAAATTTAAAATTACGCCGGCGTAATCCTTTTGTGGATCTGCCCCAATAATTTTTGCGTAAACCAATCAATATAGGCTTATTGCAATATTTTATTTTTTTACCAAAAATATGTAGAAGAAGAATACATATCGGCCTAACCTGAGGAAGAAATTCATTTTTTTGTATATTTTTGGGGGATATATTATTGTAGCAAAAAGTAAATAGTATATTTTTGTTCAAAATTTTCACTCTTTTTTTGTTTAAATAATTTTGCAAAAAATAAAAACTGCAGAGGTGATCAAATACCACTAAAAGAAAGCTCTATTTGTGGGAAAAAAATGACATAAATTTTAATTGGGTGCAGCGTCACATGACCGCGCAATTGTCAGTTAAAGCGACATGGTGCTGTATCGCAAAAAAATTGCCTGGTTATTAAGGGGCTAAATCCTTACAGTCCTTAAGTGGTTAAAGTACATTTCCACTTTTTCAGTCACACAAATCTTGTTGGAAATTCTGACCGTCAAGAACGCGGTGACGTACAACACGTACGACGAGCCGAGATCAATGAAGTTCAATAGGCAGCTCTTCTGCTTGATTCTGAGCATACGTGTTTTTTTTGCGCATTGGAATTGCATACAGACGAGCAAATTTTCCGATAGGAACCTTTTCCGTCTGAAAAATAGAGGACCAGCTCTCAATCTTTTGTTGGCAGAAATTCCGACAGCAAAAGTCCGATGGAGCATACACACGGTCGGAATTTCCGACCAAAAGCTCACATCGGACTTTTCTTGTCGGAATTTCCAATCGTGTGTACACAGTATTAGAGTTTCTGGAGAGTCGACAGCCCCGTACACACAAGCAGAATGTCGGGAGACATTTGCTAGTTAAAAAAAATAAAACATCCGACATTCTGCCTGTGTGTATGTTGGTCTGTCTGGAAAACGAGCAGCCGACTGACTTCCGATCAGCGTTCTCAGCCAATTGCAGAGAGCACTCATCAGAGTGTTCTGGCGGGGGGCGTCCCCCTGTTAATACTTAACAGCTCTGCAGGGTAGATTGCTGGACTAACCTCGCATGGTTTGCACGAAGAAAAACTGTAGTGTGTACCCGGCATAAAGCTGACCATAAATGACGTTTTTTTTGATCAGCCATCCACACAAGCAAGGTGCATAGAGAACTCCTCCCGCTGTGCATTTGTATTCTGACAGCAGAACTCTTCTGCTGTCAGAATACACTGAACACGAATATACCAATAGTCCCATTAAGGGGGGTCAGTTGATCATTAGATCAACTCCTCTAAAACAGGGATGGCCATAGATGAATCAAAATTCAGCCAGCCCCTGCTGAATCAGCCAAATTCTGATCCAGCTACTGTATGGTCCAACTATGCTAAGTGTTAAATTTGGTGTTATCGCTCTCACTCTCTCATACTGGTCACTGGAAGTTCAACATGGCACTTCATGGCAAAGAACTCTCTAAGGATCTGAAAAAAACAATTGTCACTCTACATAAAGATGGCCTAGGCTATAAGAGGATTGCCAAGACCCTGAAGTTGAGCTGCAGCATGGTGGCTAAGACCACGCAGTGGTTTAACAGGACAGGTTCCACTCAGAACAGGCCTCGCCATGGTCGACCAAAGAAGTTGATTGCATGTGCTCAGCTTCATATCCAGAAGTTGTCTTTGGGAAATAGATGTATGAGTGCTGCCAGCATTGCTGCAGAGTTTGAAGGGGTCAGCCTGTCAGTGCATCAAATTGGTCTGCATGGCTGTCATCCCAGAAGGAAGCCTCTTCTTAAGATGATGCACTAGAAAGCCCGCAAACAGTTTGCAGAAGACAAGCAGACTAAGGACATGAATTGCTGGAACCATGTCCTGTGATCTGATGAGACCAAGATAAACTTATTTGGTTCAGATGGTGTCAAGCGTGTGTGGTGGAAAACAGGTGAAGAGTACAAAGACAAGTGTGTGTTGCCTACAGTTAAGTAAGGTGGTGGGAGTGTCATGCTCACCTCTTAAGAGTTCCCTTCAATGAAACTAAGGGGCCAAGCCCAACCTCTGAAAATCTACCCCACATCATAATTCCCCTCTACCAAATGATTTGGACCAGTGCACAAAGCAAGGTCCATAAAGACATGGATTAGCTTGGGGTGGAGGAAGTTGACTGGCCCGCACAAAGTCTTGACCTCAACCCGATAGAACACTTTTGGAATGAAGTAGAGTGGAGATTGTGAGCCAAGCCTTCTCGTCCACATCAGTGCCTGACCTCACAAACGCACTTCTGGAATAATGGTCAAACATTCACATAAACACACTCCTAAACCTTGTGGACAGTCTTCCTAGAAGAGTTGAAGCTGTAATAGCTACAAAGTGTGGGTCAACTCAATATTGAACCCTACGGGCTAAGACTGGGATGCCAAAAATTGATGTGTATGTAAAGGCAGGTGTCCCAATACTTTTGGTAATATAGTGTGTATTGTATATATTATATATACACTGTATATTTGATCTACATTACATTCTTAAGAATGCAGTGGACGAGAGTGATACCATCAGTTGGCTTTACACTGGCCATAATGGTTGAGTTTAGCTGGGAATTCTAGAGTTCTAGTGGTCATATCCCCTTGCAATATTTTAGGTAGACTTATCTTTAACGGAGGTCAGTGCACTAGTATATTGATGGCTACAAATAGTCCTAAAACCGCTTGTATTTGAAACAGTCATCATGCACCTTTTGAGTCCTCTCTTTCTATTCAAATGTCGCAATTGTTTATTCACATTTTGTTTAGCAAACAAAGTTTATGTAACTATTTACTATTCTACTCTAATTTTATTGTTATGACTTTAAACTGGATAAATCAAAGCTCAACTTGCCAAATTGTAGTTCTTATCTGTGGACAGAGTAGGGTAGGATTAAACCCACTGGGGCAGATCCACAAAAGAATTAAAAAGGCGTAATTTTAAAATTCTTGCGTCGTATCTTTGTTTTGTATCTACAAAACAAGATACGACGGCATCTCGAAGGGATCCGACAGGCGTACGTCTTTGTACGCCGTCGGATCTTAAGGTGCAATATTTCGGCGGCCGCTAGGTGGCGTTTCCGTCGAAATCCGCGTAGTGTATGCAAATTAGCGATTTACGGCGATCCACGAACGTACGTCCGGCGCATTTTTTTACGTCGTTTTTGTTCGGCTTTTTCCGGCGTATAGTTAAAGCTGCTATATGGTGGCGTACTCAATATTAAGTATGGCCGTCAAATTTTTTACGCAGTTTACGTAAGTCGTTCGCAAATAGGGATTTGCGTAGAATGACGTCACCGTCGTAAGAATTGGCTGGTTCCGGTTTAATTTGGAGCATGCGCACCACGGACGGCGCATGCGCAGTTAAAAAAACGTTGTTTACATCGGGTCACGACGTATTTACATAAAACACGCCCCCATTACATCCATTTGAATTCCACGTCCTTACGCTGCCAAAGATACACTACGCCGCCGTAACTTACGGCGCAAATTCGTTGAGGATTCGAAAAAAAAAAATAAGTTGCGGCGCCGTAGTGTATCTTAGATACGCTGCGCTCGGCGGATTCTTACGCGCAGGTACGTGGATCTGCCCCACTGTTGCTGGGACAGGAAATGAAGGCAAATTTCCCCAAATAGAGCATAGACAGTAAAGCTAACTACACTCTAGCTAAAAAAAAAGAAAAAAAAAGTTTTGGCTGGCTGTAAAAGAAACTAGTCTTGACCTACTGACAAATCTTTTTAACTGTAAAGCAAAATTTAGAGGCATGGCACCCTCTGATAGGCCATTGCCCAGTAACATTTGGGCTTCTTTGTTGCTTTTTGCAATTGGAAACTTTTGGAATAAAAGACCTGATTCCAACTTTTAAAAAATAAAAGGGAAAAACTTTAAACAAGCTTTAAACCCTATAAGGTAATACAGTACTATGGGCCAGATTCACAGCAGTAATACGCCGGTGTATCTACTGATACGCCAGCGTATTTTCAAATTTGCCGCGTCGTATCTTGATTTGGAATCCTCAAACCAAGATACGACGGCTTTTAGCAAAGATCCGACAGGCGTACGGCTTCGTACGCCTTCGGATCGTAGGTGTAATTTTCCGGCGGCCGATGGGTGGAGTTTGCGTCGTTTTCCAGCGTCGGGTATGCAAATTAGCTGTTTACGGCGATCCACAAAGGTACGTGCGTTCGTCGCATTCTCTTACGTCGGTTTTTCGCGTCGTAAAGTTAAGAGTGCTATTTAGATGGTGTAAAATTACACCATCCATGTTAAAGTATGGCTGTCGTTCCCGCGTCGAATTTTAATTTTATTTATTTTTTTGCGTAAGACGTCTGGGAATACGAAAGTACGTTACGCACGTCGCCGTTCAAAAAACACATCGGGGTGCCGTAATTTCGCGCAAAGCACGGCGGGAAATTTTCACACGGAGCATGCGCAGAACGTTCGGCGCTGGAGCGCGCCTAACTTAAATGAGACACGCCCCATTTGAATTAGGCGGGCTTGCGCCGGACAGATTTACGTTACGCCGCCGCAAGTTTACAGGCAAGTGCTTTGTGAATCAGGCACTTATGCCGAAAACTTGTGACGGCGTAACATAAAGGGGATACGTTACACCACCGTAGATATTCGTGAATCTGGCCCTATGTACTTGCACTAACATATCTAAAAACGTACAAAAAAAAAGGAAAAGACTTGATATACTGCAAAAGACTCTAATGACAAAAAAAATAAAAAAAATAATAATAATTTCTAATAAAAAAGAAAATTAAAAACCGACAAATATAAAAGCAATGAAAAAAAATTTACCTACATATCCTAAAAACCAAAATATAAAAAGTTGTAACAACTGAAAAAGAAATACCAAAATTGCAAATAAGAACATTGTGTCTGTTGTTTATACTGCCATAAATTATGTTTTACATTTATATTTACTGTATTATTTTATTTCCAGTGAATGCATTATATTGTAAACCATAAGAAAAATAAATAATACAATAATCTACAAAAATTGTAATTAAAAAACAAAACAAAAAAAACACCAATAAAATGTTATATGGTATCACAAAGCCATTTACTACCTTTTGCCGTCCTTAAAACAATATTATCTTAAGTATTCCTGTACTGATTAACAAATGAATGGATTTATTAAAAAATCCTTAAAAAGAAATATAATTTGTATAAAAATGATATAGCACCACAGGGCTGATAGTGTTGTAAATTGTTCTTAGCATGTGTTAATGATAATACCAGAAAATTCTCATTAGCAATATTTAAGGCGCAATCCTTTTTAGCTCCTATACTCATAATACTAATAATGCATTCATAACAGACACCCAGGATTCTATGAATACTAATGTGCACATAGTAAAAAAAATAAATAAAATAATACCATATAATATTACAAGTAATGATTGTGTAATAGGGAGTGTTATAGTCAGCTGGCAGTGATGGTGCTCATTCATTTCGTGTGACAATATAATTATTATTATGATAATAGAAATGATGAAGAGGAAGATGAAGAAAAAGAAGAAGCACAGGGTGATTGCTCTAGAAATATTACACAAAAAGCCTGATGAGGGCAGGAAAGAGGCCCTTTAACTATTTAAATGTCCATCTATCTTTCTGACACTGGCCACGCCCCTCTGCAGCTGGATTGGCAGCTCGCTGGGGCTGCTGCTGATGTCACAGGCTGGTTATATAGACAGAGGATAGCAGGCAGCTGCACTCAGTGGATGTTCCCTTGTAGGAGAAAGATCTTGTGCTGCTGGAGATTAGGAGCCTGTCCGTGTGTGCTTGGACTCTTCTTGTCAGTGCAAAAAGCCTGTGGATCTAGTGGATCTTACTGACACTTTGTGAAAGATCAGGATCAGCTCCCAGGTAAAGATCATCCAGCTTCACTGCAATAGCTGCTGTGTGCGTTCAGCCAAGACACTTTTCACTTTTTCTAAATGAAATATTCAGGAGTTGTTCTGCTGACTTTGTATGCTTACACACTAGATCTTTGTAGGGACTGCATTACAATGTGCTTGTGTTTATTGTGTGTGTGTGGTTGTGTGGTTGTGTACGTTGCTAATGGAAATTGTAGGGTGACAACATAAAATACACAAAGTTGTCAGGTCATGTTTGCTCTATATTTAGACCTAGATGGTATGTGTATGTGTGTGTATATATATATTTTATTTTTTTTGGCTTAAAAAAAGTGTGTGTGTGTGTATATGTGTGTGTGTATATGTGTGTGTGTGTGTATATATATATATATATATATATATATATATATATATATTTTTTTTAATTGCTATTTATTATTATTGTGTTTTATATATATATTTATTGCTATTTATAAATATTGTTATATATATATATATATATATATATATATATATATATATATATATATATATATATATATATATATATATTTCTTTTTTATTGCTATTTATTAATATATATATATATATATATATATATATATATATATATATATATATATATTTTATTGCTATTTATAAATATTGTTTTTTTTTATATATATATTTTTTTTATTGCTATTTATAAATATTGTTTTATATATATATATATATATATATATATATATATATATATATATATATATTTTTTTTTATAGCGTTGCAAACGTAAGTGAAAATTAATTAGACTTGTAAATGGAAATGGTGGTGCCGGTTGAGGGCTTCCCCTTGTCTTTGCACTCACAAAATTCATTTAAGGGTTTTGTCCTAACTTTGTCATAGAGCCCCCAAAGCCTAGACGGAGCGAGCAGGGTGTGAATACAGGCTGATGGTTCCAATAGATATGGAGATGCATGTTGTATTGTTAGTAAATTGCACTCTGCTTTCGATCAAAGGATCAGTAGTAAACACTTAGGTCAGTGTAATGATGCATGTTGTATTGTTAGTAAATTCCATTCTGCTTTGTAGTAAAGAATCCGTAAAACAGTAACTACTAGATCAGTGTAAAGAAAAGGAGCAAGGTGTAAAAATTTAGTGACCGTTTTTTTTAATTTTTATATTGTCTTGTCTAATAAAAATAGAAATTTGGTTGAATTTGGTTAGCGCTCATCTTGGCTCGTGACACTACCTGATTAAATGCGTTTCTTGGGTTGGTTGGCGTTGGGCATATGTTTCCATTGGAAGTGATGGGGTAGTAAAACATGTGCCTGACCCGTGGTGCCCTTTGCCTTTTTTTTTTTCTATAGAAAATAAATGTTCGGCGCTCACTTCCAAAAAGATGCTGCGAAACGTCTGAAAACAAAATTTATCGCCATGCGCAGTCCAGCGGTTGTCTGATGGCTGCCATTGGTGTGTGAATCTCTTCCACTGGCCATTGCACATTGTTTTTGGTTACAAAAATTAGTGAACAGATCTGGGCAATCTACCAATATTTAAACTGTTGTCGGTGCGTGGACTTGATCCATTCTACGGTTATAGCTATGAAAATCTGCTTGAAAGTGGTGAAATTGCTAGACACTTGCCCCCGTCTATCTAGAAACAGTCATAGCTAGCAATAATGCTGCAGTCGCGCATACAGTTACTCAACTATGAGCGTGCACGTGAAGCAAATTGAATTCATGTTGATTGCAAGAATTTTCCAGGATGCTGGGAATTATCCAAGCAACTATTTATAAGATAAAAAAATAAATATTAACATGCTTTTGCTAAAGGCAAGTTGCTGCGTTTGCTGGTGCGGTGAAGGTGACATGAATACAAAATGTTGATGGTTTATTATATACAGTAAAAAAAAAAAAAAAAAAACATGGAGTTTGTAGAAAAGCTGACACGTTTTCTGGTCATCCGGACCCTTTTCCAACCAACTTGAGCGGTAAAGTGACCGCAGCACCGACGCTGTAAACATGCTCACTGCTGTGCTTAAAGCTTGTAATTATTTCGAGAGATTGAGAGAACTGGGAGAAGAGCCTGGCTTCTCTTGCCAGAAAAGGGAATCTATACATCCCTTCTTGTGTTTCACAAGCAGCTGCAACTGTTTCACGCAGGCTGAGAAACAAGGAGATAATGGGGCAATTGTACCGAAATCCCTAAGTGTTTAACTCTTGGCATGCTGGCCTTGAGTTGGCCAGTGAGAGGTGCCCAGTACTGGATACGGAACACAGTTTTTATAAGAGCCAGGGTTACAAAGGATGATTATTATGATAAAAGGGGATCTATATCTGTACAAGACCTGGGTGCTTCAATAGGGGCAAAGAGGGGAGTTTGCCACAGGCCCCTTGGGGTAACTGCAAGGAATTTGGAGTTTGAATGGTGAGTGTAACCCGCTACTCCATGAAGCTGGGGGACACTTTCATATAAAAACAACATAGCCATCCAGTCTGCGCTCGATGAGATTAGAAATAATCTTTATAAAAATAAAAAGTCTTATCCTTTCTGTGCTTTTTTGTCCAAAAATACAGAATGCAGGATAGATCCCTATAAAGTATACTGTTTAGTGCCTAGTATAAGGCACGGTTTCTTACTAGAACCCCTTGGCATCCAATCAGCACTGACAACCAAAAATCCATGTTCTTGCCTTTTGTACCTCACTGACTACCTTAGTAAATATGCCTTTTGCTGATGTGAGTTTGTAAATTTGCATCCCTACCTAGCTAACCAGCAATAAACATGCATTAACCATTATGGATCTAATATAAAACAATTCTCATTGCAGAAATAATGATAGATCTGTAGATATGTATAGAAGGTCCTAATGGTCTTTCTAAAATACAAAGCTTTGAGGGTGATTTACTAAAACGGGAGCACTCAGAATCTGGTGCAGCTGTGCATAGTAACCAATCGGCTTCTAACTTTAGCTTGTTTGACAATAAAACCTGAAAGCGGATTGGTTATTTTGCAGAGCTGCACAAGCTTCCCCCCCCCCCCCCCCCCAGTATATTCTTTAGGTACTAGATGTAGGCAGAATCTTGCACCAAACTTTTGCAACATATGCCATAGAGCTGACCACTATGCCCCATTGTATTTAATGGGTGCTGGCTATTTAATGAGGACACTGGGGCAACCTGTGCGTGTCTCCAGCTGTTGGGCGCACAAGGCAAAACTATTTTCTGTTCTAGCAGAATGCCCCAGGTTAACCCTATATAACACATGTAGAATTATTATGGTTGATTTAGGCCAATAAAGGCATATACAATGGCTTCTGGAAATTTCAGGACTTGGTAAGAAGAGCAGAGTTGTATAATAAGCCTTATACTGTATGTATGAAATATCATAGCCCACAACAGCTGTCAGGCGCACTGAGCCCTTACAGAATGGCTATTTCTCCATTTTAAGTACCGACAACCATTGGACCGATGGCCAGTTGATTGTTGAGCAGCCTAAAGTTGGCCGCATTAGTTACAATTTACCTGTATGATCTTGTGTGATAGCTTTGTCAACAACTACGTGACATTTGGTTTATAACTCGTAGGCTCTTACCAATGTCAGCTGTTGATTAATCTAAAGAAGATTGTACAATCTGATTGTAACATGTGCAACAGATCCTACACTGCGAGGATTTCCTCCGCCGTGCAACAATTCAAACATAGCTTGGCCAGTCAAATATTACAGCAAAAAAATAAGTATAATATCCTCTAGCATGTTAAAATCATTTGCCTAAAATGGATCACTCCAGTTTGTTCATATAAAAGGAATATATATTTTTTTTTTATCTGCATACGTGTCATAAGACGGTCACCCAAATCAGGATATATATGGAGAGTACCAATGCTCTGTCATTTTTACGAGCACTTACTATCCTTTGTATTTATTTATTTTTAATCAAAATTGGAGGTTGGTCAGTTTTTCTGGGCAGACGCAAACATACAGCTAATTTGTACAGCGTGTGTTGTGAAGCAGAGAAAAGAGAATAGGGTACTGGCCAAACATTTCAGCCAGACCAATCAGTCTTCTAATGGCAGATATTCCAAGCGTGCTGTGCTTGGTTGTCCCCAATACTGTAGAATATGTCCAGGCCGCTAATATTTTTAATGTGTGTGGGTGTGCCAACATCTCGGGGCTAAACACTGGCCACGTTTAGTATGTTTTTGTTTCTTGATATTGGGAAATGTTAATGGTAAAAAAAAGAACATTACAGAACATGTTCTTTTAAAGAAAATTGTGCTATATATTTTCTTTTTTGCATATTCTTTATATAACTACATTTCTATGTTTATTTAATACTGTGTCGATAATCTAAAAGTAAACTATAAATTCTAAACCTAGAATAGGGATAATAAACTGTCAGGTGCAGTTGTGGTTGAGTTATGGTACGCTCCCTGTTCGTTTTTTTACAGTGCAGGATTGGGAAAATCCACTTCCTACCAAAGGTTTGAGGGCACAAATGTTTAGACGATGGTGAGATGATTATGTAAGAACACAAGATCAGATGAGTGTAATGCTAACTAATAAACAAACTCATTTTAAAAGTTTTGTTTGGCTAGATAGGTTGTTAGAACAACGTATGGACAGATCTATGTCCAATTGCTTGAGTCCTATAGACTGAGTACCAACATCATGTTTAGCCAAGGAAGTTCAGGACAGGAGATAATATTTACTGATATAATGTAAAAAAAAGTTTATTTGTTATTGGGTTATTTTTGGACTCCATAAATGTGTGTGATTTTTTTTTTTGTATATGTGTTTGTGTGGGTGTACATATTTTATTCTTATTTATTCCAGGTACTTTTATAGCTCTGTCAATTTACGTAGCATTTTACAAATATATTATACACTCACATCAGTCCCTACCCTCAAGGATCTTCCAGTCCAATGCCCTGTACACACGATCAGTTCGTCTGATAAAAACGAACCGATGGATTTTTTCATCAGATATCCGATGAAGCTGACTTTCATCAGTCTTGCCTACACACCATCGGTTAAAAATCCGATTGTGTCCGAACGTGGTGACGTAAAACACAACGACGTGCAGAGAAAAATGAAGTTCAATGCTTCCGAGCATGCGTCGACTTGATTCTGAACATGCGTGGATTTTTGACCGATGGATTTCCCCACAGACGATCATTTTTTTCTATCGTTTTTTTAACCATACGAAAAATTTAAAACAGGTTCTATTTTTTTTTTACTGATGGGAAAAAAGCTGATGGGGCCCACACACGATCGGTTTGTCTGATGAAAACGGTCCATCGGTCCGTTTTCATCAGACGAACCAATCGTGTGTACAGGGCATAAGGTCCCTGACTCACATTCATCCATACACATGCTAAGGCCAACTTACACAGGAGCCAATTAACTTACCAGCATGTCTCTGGAGTGTATGTATGTATGTATGTGTGTGTGTATATATATATATATATTTAAAAAATTAAACATTTAAAAGGGGAAAGAGGATACTCAGAGCACTATGGGTTTTCAGTAGCGGAGCTGCTTGCTTTGAGGCTTTGTTTGTTTACCGTATTTATCGGCGTATAACACACACATGCGTATAACACGCACCCTAACTTTAAGAGGGAAGTTTCAAGAAAAAAACTTTCCACAGCCCCCTGCGTATAACACGCAGGCACAGTTTATCCTCTATTTTCAGAGTAAAAAAGTGAGTGTTATACGCCAATAAATACAGTAATTAAAACTTTGGAATTGTCTGATAATTCTCTTTATGTGTGTGTCTTTCTTGCAGATATTCCTAATTTCTCCCACATCCTAAAATAAAAACGTACTACAGGAAATGTTTTTCATTTTTTAAGGGGGCATGTATGATGTGAATGTCTATGTCAAATGCTGTAGAAGTTTTTAGTACTTTATAGGCAACACAATAAAATAAGAATTGACAGCAATATGAGAAAAGCAAGATAATTGTAGTTGTAGCTAATTGAAGTTGGATAACTCTTCATTTGTCAGAAATAATTGTCCAATTGGAGATTGATTTACATCTTTAGACTACCCTGGCTTGTGCCAGTGAAAGCTCAGGATGGAATCTTATGGAGAAAAGTGACCGGACTCCTGACCAGTCACTTTTCTCCGGTAGATAAGGCAAACATTTATGGGGGTCACCACCATATATTGTGCATGGTAGTACAGTTGTCCAGTTTTTAGGTCACCATCTTAGGACTACGCGTACCTATATGAACCTTGACATAAAGAAAAGGATTTGGGGTACACATGTCCAGGCACATATGTCCAAGGTGCCTCTAACCTCTAAATTGGCATGTTATACACTACTAAAGCCTAGATCAAGGGTGTCCAAATTTTTTCAAAGAGGGCCAGATTTGATGAAGTGAACATGCGTGAGGGCCGACCATTTTGCCTGACATTCTTTGAACCATTACAATTTGGTCTAAGTGTGTTTGTTCAAGCACTAATATACTGCCCAACAAGAATTCTCTTGCCTTTGTGGATGTATGTAAGGTAAGGAGATAATCTCGGGCGCAGAAGACGGGACTTCCTCTTACTGAGGCCGCCCGTAAACAGGCAATTCTCCTCCTGTCTGTATGGCACTCGTCCCGCCTCCTACCTGTCCCCTCCAAGGCAGCCAGCATATATATATATCTTTTGTGGCCCCGGCACTGGGAGATCGTCGTGGGCTACAAAAGATATATATGTCCAAATAACCAGACGGGCCATTCAAAACCAGAACACGGGCCATGATTGGCCCGCAGGCCGGACTTTGGACATGCCTGGCCTAAATCCTTAACTCAGACAAACTTTTAAATGTAATTCTATATTGAGCTACCATTTTGGAAGATTGGAGCAAACTTTTTAAAACATTTTCTTGAATGTTGCTGTTAAACCCTTGCCTACTGTATCATGATGACCATCAGCCAACACACTTTGCCCTTCTGGAGCCCACTATGAAAATATTAAAGGGGTTGTAAAGGAAATTTATTTTTTTCATAATAAGCATCCTTTACCTGCAGACATTCCTCTTTTCACTTCCTCATTGTTCGTTTTTGCTCAGACGTTGCTCTATTTCTTCTCTGTTCTGTTCACTTCCTGCTTGTCTGATTTTACTGACCACCGTGATGGGAGGCTTTTCTGCGGTGGTCAGTAACGTGCTCACCCCCTCCTGGGAACTACATCTGTGTGGCAGGACGCTCTCTAAGTGTTAGAGACTTCATGGAGGTGTGAATTACTGGGTGTGCCGCAATTCATACTGGGAAATGTAGTTCTTACATGAACGAATGATGCAAACCAGGAAGTGAATGAGAGAACAGAAACTAGAACGCCGGAGGTGATATAGATGAAGGAATTTAATAGGTATTTACTCGTTTTTTAACAGAATCATTACACTATTCTGTCTGTCTACCTTGCAGACATTAATTTTAGGCAAATGTTTTTTTTCCTTTAGTGACCCTTTAAAGCTTACTATTAGATTGTGGAAAATATAACATTTACAGCTAAGGTTTGTTGACATTGCACAGGAGCAAGCACCTTGGGTAACAGGCCGTACGCCATGGCTAAATTAGCAAGTTATAACATCTGGCCCAGGATTACCATGCAGGATACCAACAAATCTGTTTAATTGGCGTAAAGGAGACAATCTGAAATCCGAATGCCTTTCCTGATGCTGAAAATCTACCTTAAGCTTGGCTGTTTTAGGGGGTGATTCTGTAACATGGGTATCAGCCACTAGGAATTAGGTGATAATTAGCCCTGGATGAACTGCTGAAGGCCTGGAAAAAAATCTTTGAATTCATGTGTACTGTACATGCTACTTAGGGGAGAACAAATTTGGCGCCACTGTGTGGCTGCCCTGGGAAGTGCCATGATATTCTTGAGCACTTTGTAATAAGGAACATGTGATTATTTGTAATTTGTTTTCTATTTAGCAGGGTTTTCAGTTTTAGTATGTGCATCTGTTTACAAGCGTTTTCCAAAAAATAGTCAGGTCAAAAATGCAGACTAAATCCATGTACAGAGGTGGCAAACAAATTCTAGAAGCATTATTCTTTCTTTTAAAGTGAACCTGTCATAAAGAGATACAGCTACCGTTGTTGACTTAATCCTAAACATGGTTATTGCCCAGCTGCCTTACTCCAACACTTTCACCAACCTGGAACATGCATGTAGCAAGTGAAGTAAAAACTCCTCACCACCATTTGTGTTCAGTGTGAAACCAGAAAGGCATTTTACAAAAGAATGTTAGTGAGGGCAGACTATGTTATCTTTGTCATAACAGGCTTCCTTTACTAGTACTGCGCAATTCTTTTAGCGCCCTGAAGAATAGCGCAATTGTGGCACACAAATGTATCACTCATGTAAAGGATTCCTAACTAATTGGAGGACAGCATCATATGGCAATTATTTGGTCAGCAGCAATAAAAGGATGGATAATTGCCAGCTGTTCATGGTATTACTGTGCCCCCTTACAATCTCCATACTTAAAGGCCCACTCCACTAAGAGCACACGTCTTATTTGCAGTAATGATCATTATTTTCAGCTCCTACTGCTGAAAAAACAATCGTTATATCTTAGTTAGACCTAATACGGTATTTGCTTCTTTTTGTCCATGCAGCGCTAAATTGAATGTGATTGTTCTGATTACACTTATGTTGTCCAATGCATGGCCTGAAGATTGTATAGCTGAGTACCAACGCTGTATTAATTGGGGGCTACATGACACCTTATAGTTGGGACATTTCCAGATTGCTGGGCATACAGTGAGCAATCTCTAAAGCTTTCCCCAGCTATTGATGGAAAACACAATGGCCCTTTGCAGATGCGCTCATTCCCAGGTTCAATTGACCAAATAATGGAAATTTGGGGTGGAGATTGAAACTCCTTTCAACTGGAACATTTGATTAATGTTTACCCCAGCTTTTATTGTTTGGTCACTTAAAACCTGAAATGATTGGAATAGGAGGGGCAGATTGCTGTGGATTGTGCAGTTCAAGTGAACCTTTTTTAATTGGAAAGATATAATTAAAATCCAGTATGACATCACCCTCAGCATTTATACAGGTAAAGAAGGTTATTGGCAGTGCTCCCTATGGTGACCTCTATGAGGAAACACTTTGCGATCTTAGGATTTCCTCTTCTGTCCTGTTGTGTCCCTAGGACAGAAAGTGGAGGGAAATCATTCCAGAGGGACACAGACTAAAAAGAAAACTTAAAATGACTTTTAACCATTTCCCGCTATACAAAGCTATAAAAAATGTTTGGTTTCAGATATACTTAAAGGCTTTTCATTTATTTTGTTCATGGCATTTAGGACTTCTTTATCTGCGACACTAGTTGGCCAATACGTCTTGCCCAATTGGGACAAAAATATTGGTAGACTCATTCTTGTGCTTCTTGAGACCAATTTTCATACTACCTTGGCACAAGAAGAATATTGGTAAACCAATTTTCATACTACCTTGGCACATGAACAATATTGGTAGACTAATTTTCATGCTACATTGGCATGATAAGAATATTGGTAGACCAATTTTCATATTACCTTGGCACAAGAAGAATATTGGTAGACCAATTTTCATACTACCTTGACACAAGAAGAATATTGGTAGACCCAATCTCATGCTACCTTGGCATTAGAAGAATATTGGTAGATCAAGTTTCATACTACCTTGGCACAAGAAGAATATTGGTAGACCAATTTTCATATTACCTTGGCACAAGAAGAACATTGGTAGATCAAGTTTCATACTACCTTGGCACAAGAAGAATATTGGTAGACCAATTTTCATACTGCCTTGGCACAAGAAGAATATTGGTAGATCAAGTTTCATACTACCTTGGCACAAGAAGAATATTGGTAGACCCATCTTTATAAATATGGGAGAGCCATATCCCACAAGAAACCTATACTCTATACACAGCTTCTTAGTAGAAACGTGCAGTAAATCAGGCTCCCTCTGTGCCCTGTTACAGGACCAGTAAGACGACATTGGTCATTTGATCTGCCACAGGGACTTGCCTGAACAGCGACCCTCCCCACCAAGGGACCAAGTGACCAATGCCTCAGTTTACAGTACATAAAGTTACATTATCTTTTTTCATATTCAAATATAATGCTTGTTTTTTAAAACCAGGAAGCACTTAATTTCCAATATAGACACTTTAAACTGGAGCTCCAATCAAAAGCATATTTTTGTTTGGGATAGAGAAGAATCTTACCAATGAGGATACAGGAATAATATCCTGGCAGAGGATCCATCCCTTCTCCCATCCAAAGTCAGGCAGATATCTTTATGTCCATTGTTCACTAGGAAATGTATATAAAAATTGCCCTAGCACAAACTGTCCTTTATGTATAATGAAACAGAGGGGGTGAGCACAAAATGTTTCAGGGTGTCTGGACTGCATGATTCTCTTATTACAAGTAATGTTAGCTGGTCATTTAGTGATTTTTCACAGTCACTTGTATTAAAATAGTATCCTGTTTTTTCACTTAGTTATTGTTTACCATGTAGCACCCTTGATGTCCCTTGTACACCCAAGAACGCCTTTATACAACCACATTGCAGCCCCTTGGCAGTACATAGTAATGGGTTACATGCTAGAGCTTTGCTGCTCCAGGCAGTATGAGTTGCTGAAAATGGGTTGTGGGAGCCGATACAAGGGTGATTAGCTGTGCTCTCAGGGGATGTCTGTATAATAAGCTATTTTCTGGTGCTTGAGCAAAGTGCTTCTTTCAATCACTTATGCTTCCGTGTAAACTGTAACAGGAGAATTACAACAGCAGCGCTGCTCGGCCGCGCAGGCTTGGGGGAACCGCATTTAATCATGCTCACCTTTCTCTTTTTTTTTATGTTCTCTTACAGAATCAGGAATGGTGAATAACCGGACATCAGAAAGCACCACGGCGGTCACCAGTAACACTTCCCCTCCCAAAGCCTGCGCCGGCTGTGGGGGGAAAATTGCCGACAGGTTCCTTCTGTATTCCATGGATCGGTATTGGCACACTCGGTGCCTGAAGTGTTCCTGCTGCCAGGCTCAGCTGGGGGAAATTGGCACTTCGTGTTACACAAAAAGCGGTATGATCCTGTGCCGAAACGACTATATCCGGTGAGTGAACATGGAACAGTTTCAGAGATAACAGATCTTAATAAATCATGAGTTTGAATAGATTTCTCTCTTTGCTTTGTTGTAAAAAAAAAAAAAAAAAAAGGAACATGCTTTTTATGCCAGCTTAAGTAGTCTTGATTTCCCTTATGTAGTCTTCTGTTTTCTGTTATTGCGAAACACTCTTAACCTGCGTTACTCACAATCCAAGGGTTTTACTGTACATTAATTAACAGTGCCTGTAATAGCAGATCTCATTATCAGTTGTAAACTAGGTGTGCACACAGTCTCTCCTAACAGATTTACAAATCTCAAGGCTTCAGTGGTATATTGTATGTTAATGCATTTTAAAAATCTGTATCTACAACTGTCCTCTAGTTACACATTGCAAACTATTTTGAACAATTTTAAGCTGCCTATAAATTCCTATGTATAAACCTGCTCCAAGAAACAACTAGAGAGGTAGGAGGTTTTTATTTTATTTTGTATTTATTTTTTAGAAACAATTTTTAGGCATGTTGTGCAAATAGGAACATAGAACAAACATTGCTGGGGGTTTCTCAAATTTGACTGCAAAAATTTAAATATGCTTTAATTTTATGCAGCATGGCATCACTTACTGATATGTTAGGCCAAACCTTTACTAATGGGACTACATTATCCAAATATATTAGAGACATACAAAGGATAGATTGTAACATTTTTATTTCCCTCTACAACACTCAAATTGCAATTCTGGCTTTACTGAGAATTAAGTCACTAAAATCAACCTGTGCATCAAATTAATTGGCAGTGTTCACTTTGGCTGAAGGACTTCCACTTACTGGCAGTGTAGATTGCCCCACCTACATCCAGCAATGTACGTTACCAATCTGCCAACCTAAACATTGCCACAAGAGTGGGCGACAAGCTTTACAAAATATTATGTTGGTATTTGCATAGGTGCTGTAGGGGAGCTCTGGATACATAACTGTCTGATAAAGCTGCTAGTTTGCGTAACGCTTTTTACCGTACGTTCCCTTAAGTAAGTAATTTGTAAATAGATTACCTACCCACTGAAAATTAAAGTTATAAGAAATCCCTTAACATTTTTCATTTATTATTTGGGAGTGATTCTCCATTTTATTTGCATAATAGTGTGTAATCTGATGTCATCAGCTATAAGGAAATAATGACGTTTCTCATATTTATTTATCACTTTATAAAATTTACTAGAATGCATTGAATCTGATGAATTGGCATGACAGCCAGGCAATTAGTATTTTAGAAAGAGGTCGACAATGGTTACCTTCACATTTTTCTCACTACAGGTGTTATTTTGAGCAATTTGGTATGACTAACAAAATGATTAGTTAAAGCCCAACTGCAGCCAGAACATTTTTCATTTGTTTTGGACAGACTCGTGGACAATAAATACCTTTGTCTAATGGTGTTTTTTCCCCCAGTCTATTACTCTTCCAAGGCGATGTCACCACAGATTCTGTTTGACAGCAGGACAAGAAATAAAGAGATTAGTTGTTACCTGCACAGTAATAATAATAATCTGATAGAGCTTCTAACCCTTCCCCATCATCTTTTGTTGCTATTTGTGTCCCCACAGGAGAGATTTCCCACCGCATCCTGTTCCACCACAGGGGAAACTCTCCCCAGTTGGGACATATGCAAAAATCAATCTGTTGGTCTAAAAAAAGTTTGGACTGTTCTGCATAGTGTGATTCCCCAGTGATGGTGGAAAAAACAAGTGATTTAATCACAGACTCGTAGGCCTATAGTATGTGGTTGGCAAGAACAGGGAGCATTACATACCGTGTTTCCCCGAAAGTAAGACCTACCCTGAAAATAAGACCTACCTTGGTTTTACAGGAGGGCTGCAATATAAGCCCTACCCCAAAAATAAGACCTAGTTTGAAGTGGTTGTCTCCTCCTCTTCTCCTGCCTGTTAGCAGGGGTCCTCGACCCCCCCCTCTGCAATGCTCAGCTTGTGGAAGATAGCTCAGGCAAGCTATGGAAGCCCAGAGCGGCACTCAGATCTCCTTCTCCTGTCAGTGGGGGATGTCCGCCCCCCTTCCTCTGCAATGCTCGGCGAAGAGAGCTCAAACAGGCCATAGAAGCCCAGAGCGGCACTCAGATCTCCTTCTCCTGTCAGTGGGAGATGTCAGCCCCCTCCATCTGTAAAGTTTGGCTTGTGGAAGAGAGCTCAGGCAGGCTATGGAAGCCAGGAGCAGTGCTATAATAAGGTACCTGACACAATACATTTTACTTTACTTCACACAGGGGATTCCCGTCAGGCAGAGAGGGAGAGGGGTAGAGAAGACCACACAATAGTAAGCCCTACCCTGAAAATAAGCCCTACCGTGTTTTTGGTTGCCAAAATTAATATAAGACCCGGGCTTATTTTCGGGGAAACACGGTAGGACCGTTGCACGATTCAACCAGCTTCTGGAGAGTAGACTTGTGGGGTGGGGGGGTCTTGCCTTGACATCTTAATTGATCTACCATCATTGGTCTGCAGGTTTCCCCATTTTTCGATGGCCCTATTTATCTAATTGTGAGTACAGCTATAATGCCACGTAGCTCCAGTCTGGATATATCAAGTGGAACTCCAGCCAAACTACTAACTGCACAGTAGAAATGCAGTCTGTGAACATTTTTGCCTGTTATTTAGAAAAATTAATGTAGGATTTTTAATTGAGTTCCGCCACTCTTGTGATTTACCCACACCCATTCTGTAGCTGGCGTGACAGCATAATTCAGCCTGCAGTGTCCCGTACCCTTCTTACTCCTCTGGCCAACCAATAGGACTATACATGAGTATCACCAAACTAGAATAAGCCCTTTAATTTGCCTCAACACCTCAAGCTCCCACTGCCTGATAGATTGAGCAATATAGGTTTGCTATACATTAAAACCTGATTGGCTTACAGTTCAGGCACGCCCATTCTGGTGTGCGCGAGATTACAGAAAGCTATTTCAATGTAGACTAAAGTTTTTTTGGCCTGAAGTTCTGCTTTAAGTTTCAGATTTTTATCCCGCAGGCAAGCTGGAACTTATTCTACAGCAGCTGCGGTGTTGCTCAACTTTTATATGGCCCTTTAAACCCCAGGCAGAATATAATTACAAATCTATTTTCAGATCAATCTGAGGATTTCATGTGGAACTAATGAGCAACCACATAATTTACTCCAAGCTCGAAAGTACCAGTTGTGACTGTATTCTTCAACCAGCTGGGATATAGCTATAGATAGAGGGTTATAGAAGCCTTGGACATCTATATTGTCTATGGTACTAGGAGCTCTGTACTGAAAACACGGCACATGCTGATCCTGGCACTATTACCCATAAGACTTTCCCTGTCTATTACTTTTCCTGCACTCTGCCTTCAGCCCTCAAGCAAACTTTGGGTGTAACAAGCAATAATATTTACTCTTGTGTTAGAACATCCAGAACAGTGCATACTATTTATGCAAATATTGATGTAACTTTTCTCATATGCATAGATAACTAGAAATATTTGTTTGAATATCCAATGATAGGAAGGAAAGCTTTCTGGATCAACTATTGTGAGGTCCCGTACACACGACCGAGTTTCTCGGCAGAATTCAGCCAGAAACTCGATCGGAGCCGTATTCTGCTGAGAAACCCGGTCGTGTGTACACTTTTGGCCGAGGAAACCGACGAGGATCTCGTCGGGCCAAATAGAGAACATGTTCTCTATTTCCTCGTTAGTCAATGAGGAAACTTGGCTCGCCGAGATCCTCGGCGGTTTCACAAGGAACTCGACGAGCAAAACGATGTGTTTTGCCCGTCGAGTTTCTCGGATGTGTGTACGGGGCCTGAGCTGAAGAACGCTTATGAGGAACTGCTTGTGTTGTCCAATGGTGGGAATACTGGACAGAAAGTTGGGTGTAGTCCCTTCATTTCTACCTTACCACTTTCTTAGAATACACTGATCTTGCGTCACATGAGAAAGCATGTAGAGGGTGAATATAATATAAGGGTGTAATTATATAGCAGACACCATAAGGCCACTTACATCATTTGGGGGTTTCAGCACCCAGTATTTCTATTCAAATACTGACTTTGTTAAAGTCTGTATTTGCATAGTCTCCTCTTGCTCCTCCCTATTATAATTACTAAATAATATTATAATGAGTTTTGGTATGATAATGGTTAGGCATGAGGGTACGTTTCAAATTGAGAGTTAAGCTTTTAAGTGAAAGTCAAGAGTTAGCTGTAGAGGTGAGAAGAACTTCACTTTCTGGTCTTACTGATTATTCTCACCGTAAACGTCACACCAAAAACTTCAAGAGACCATTTATTAAAGAAATGTGCTTTTTTTTTTTTTTTTTTTGCAAAATCTTTTTTATTGAAGTTTTCATTAGTACACAAAACTAGCCCACGCAGGGGCCAAACATTCGCCCTCGCAGGGGCAGGTCCTCCGTTGCGGCAACATACCGCAACAGGGCACAACATTCAACATAAATAACCTGACTTATACTATAACCCCAATGTGGGGAGAGGTTCAGTTCAGGAGGATCCGTGTTCAAATTGGTACCGACAGGATAGTGCAACATGAGAATAGTTGGGTCAACATACTAACAGACTAGAAATAAATAGTCAATCTAGGAGTTAGACCCCTTTCACACTGAGGAGTTTTTCAGGCGGTACAGCGCTAAAAATAGCGTTGCTATACCGCCTGAAAAACTCCTTCACTGCATACTCAATGTGAAAGTCCGAGGGCTTTCACACTGAGGCGATGCACTGGCGGGAGAGAAAAAAAATCTCCTGTCAGCAGCATCTTTGGAGCGGTGAGAGGAGCGGCATGTATACCGCTCCTTCACCGCTCCTTCCCATTTAAAATAATGGGAAACCGCGGCAATACCGCCTGCAATGTGCCTCTGCATTAACCCTTTATCGGCTGCTAGCGGTGGTTAAAGCGGATGTGCCACTAAAACAATATATTAAAAGCTAGCAGCTACAAATACTGCAGCTGCTGACTTTTAATATAAGGACACTTACCTGTCCTGGAGTCCAGCGGTGATCGCAGCAGAGGATGAGCCGATCGCTCGTCACCCTGCTGCTCCCCCCTCCATCCACGGTGAGGGAACCAGGAAGTGAAGCGCTGCGGCTTCACTGCCCGGTTCCCTACGGCGCATGCGCGAGTCGCGCTGCGCCCGCCGATTGGCTCACACGCTGTGTGCTGGGAGCCGAGTGTTCCCAGCACACAACGGGCGACAGACGGGATGTGACGGAATGCCCGTCTTTCGCCCGTAGCGTGTGGCCGGAAGTGGGTGCAAATACCTGTCTTTAGACAGGTGTCTGCACCCCCCTCCCCCCTGAAAGGTGTCAAATGTGACACCGGAGGGGGGGAGGGTTCCGATCAGCGGGACTCCACTTTAGGGTGGAGGACCGCTTTAATACTGCACCGCTAGCGGCCGATTCCCGCGGCAATCCCGGCAGTATATCGCCGCTATTTTTAGCGGCGCTATACTGCCACTGCGGCTCCCGCTCCAATGTGAAAGGGGCCTTAGTTACTGCAACAATTGCCATGGTTTTATCATCTAGCCAACAGGTATCCATACCTTCTTAAATTTCTGTGGACATCCCGGCCCGAGAAATGTGCTGCTTTGGCTTATTCCCATATACAAAACCTTCAGCGCGCTCAGCTTTGATGGGAATTACAAACTTACTGAGAATAGTCTGATAACCGCTTGATTGCGCCACACATGAAACAGTGGTGACCAATATATCAATATACAGTTGAACCTCGGATTACGAGCAAAGTCCGTTCCATGGGATGCAATACCAATTCCGGCCAGAGGTTGGGGGTGGCAGAGAATGCCTGAAAAGGCCCGAGGACACTTTGGCTTGTTTCCTACGCCCCCGCATCTCAGGCCAAATGAGGCACAGCAGGCCAATGCTCAGCTTTTCTTGGCTCCTGCGCCCCCGTCCCTCAGGCCAAATGAGGTACTGCAGGCCTATTTTTGTCTCTGCTCTGCTTCTGCGCCCCCGTACCTCAGGCCAGATGAGGTACTGCAGGCATATTTAGCTTGAATTCTGCTTGTCTTGCGAGTCAACACTCGCAAACCGAGTCAGAATTAAAAAGCTCTCAAACCAAGTTACTCCTAAACTGAGGTTCCACTGTATTATGTCAAAGTTCCCAAGTATACAATGGGAAAATATGTCAATTGATGTGATTATGATTGTTATAATAAGCCACCATTTCCTTAGTGTGGATTGTAGTAAACAAAAGGAACAACTTGAAGAGCCAGTCCACATATGAAAACCAGTCCAAAGTGAAGTAAACAATGATGAAGATGTTGATTAATAAAAATGAAAGTCGCTTACAAGGGGAGACACCTGACTCCTGTAACAGTATTTCAGTTAAATGCGTTTTGTCGTCTATACCGCCTCACCCAACTACTCCCTGTTGGGTTCCAAATGGTGAATAAATTAATCAGGTCAGTGTAAACCAATAACCAATCTACACTATCCCATAAAGATCACGGTTTTCTATACAAAATGTTTGCTATACATTAAAATCCATGAATTAATAGCAGTTGATACAGGTGTTGAGCTTGATATGGTGATTCATCAATTCAAATCAATATGTGCTCTCTTTTATAGTGCCTAAGTATCCAATAGTGACAATCCAAATAATAATTAAGGCTGTGCACACTACAGTGCCCTCCACCGGTCACCATATGTGCTCACCTCCAAAGACCCACAATCGGGTCCAATGGCGCCTTCCCCTTAGGGGTATATATCCAGCAATCTGCCATTCCTTTGTCTATATAAGGGCTCCCAATCTCTTAAATTTTTATTGTCAAGGCTTAATTGAACAAGCTGACGTTAGAAGCTGATTGGCTGCACCAGGTTTTGCACTCTCCAGCTAGTTTTAGGAAATCTCTGCCAGTAACACCAGTTGACGGGGAGACTTTATTACTATGGACCATTTTGTCTGGTTATCATTCTACATTCATTGCTGTCCCTTGTTTATGATCTATAACAGTCCAGGCATCCAATTTTTAGCTCCATCACATATATGTGTTTGGTTTATTCCTGCGGCCTCCTTTCATGCATGTTCCTGCATTTTACAAGGCACAGACTAACAAAAAAATAAAAAAAATTGTTGCTTTCATTGGAACTGGCCTGTGAAAGGTCATGGTGATAAAAATGTGTTTAAAATGTCATGAGTAGAAAACGGACAAATGACTTTAAACGCCTTGGTGCGCAAAGTATTACAAAATGTGCGTAAACACGTTAAGTTTAATGCGTGTTTTCCTAAAACAATATATTAATTTTTTAACACGTGCGAAGTGGATGATTTCTTTAATGGTGGTAGGATTCACTCTGCTGTATATGATGGGGCACCTTCTTTGTGACTTCATTCCTTTTTTATATTACATACAAACATGTAAGGTGCTGTTTAAGGCCCCCGATGGGGTAAGGATCTAGGGTTCGTTGTTTAGTGGCAGAAAATTGCTATTGAAAGACTTGTCCTGTGATAGCGTCACAGCACCGCTGCTCATAGTGGGGCATCCATGCTTGTGTAATAGAATTTGTACTGTACTGCTGTATTAAACTCGCACAGCTCCCCCCCCCCCAGCTGTATTAAACCCTGCAGAGTTCATTCGGAACGCTGCACTCCTAGCTTAGTCACATCAACACAAAAGGGTCTTTGGATATTAATTCTGAAACAACCGAACCCCCCCCTCCCCCCCAGCCCTTTGGCAGGTGAAGTTACTTGTTGGCGTTATTGAAACATATGGCATCAATTAAGCCGCTGTTATTTTCTATTAAGTTCAATTCCGTTCCTCACCAGGAGGGCTCGAAAAACCTCCAAAATTACCATCTCCTCCTCTCCCTGAAGCTAGCTGTATTAACCCTTTGTGTGCATGGCTGGGCATTGAATCTTCCCTTCCTGTCGAGTTCTGACTCTACATCGTAGAACTCTGCAGAGAAGCTGCAGAAAACCTACAGGGCAGCTCTACCTCAAAGGCTTTTGGTCCCTGTGCTTTTTTCAGACTTACTGATGTCAATGGATACTTCACTTACACCCTTGTGCATCCGCTCTCTGAAGTGGCTATGAGGATACTTCCTCTTGGAGCATCTCTATAATTTTCCAGCATTGCCTAACCCAGGGCTCAAAATTTCAAGTCCTGAGCTACTAGCCAGGCCTCAAGAGTTACTCGCCACCAGTTGCCCCACCTAATTCATACACTGCCCTGCGCCTAATTGCACCCGTAAACACGCCCTTGTAGATTATCTCATGGAATGACAATGTTTTATGCAGAATCAAGTTACAAAATTAAATATTACCAACAACAACTTTAACAAAATGGGACAGGGCACTGGGGGCAGACCAGAGGGACAGGGCACTGGGGGCAGACCAGAGGGACAGGGCACTGGGGGCAGACCAGAGGGACAGGGCACTAGAACTGGGTCTCTTCCCCATTCTCTTGCTGTCTCCTCTGCAACTCCTATCCATCCTCTCTCTCTCCCATTCATCTCATCATCAGGAGCCTGTGTGTGCGGCTCCACGCTTGCATGTCCCCACTTCCCCCTTTTATTCAGGCTGGCAGAGAGGAGGTGCAGCACAGCGGGAGGGAGTACAATCCAGCGCTGAGATCCACACAACTGCACAGCCATTGACACCATAGCACAGAGCACACTGACAGCGCACAGCACACATTGAGACCAGTCTGTTCACAGTGCTCAGGCTAAACTGTTGGACACTTACATAGAGCACAAGGAGAAGAAAACTGCACAAACTAGAAGGCTGCCGCTCTCATGTCAGGGCAACTTTCAGTGAGTGCTGCACCGGAGTGGTAGTTTTTGCAATCCTCCACCTCACTCATTACTTTCTGCTCTCCAGCTACATTGGTTGGGGCCCGGGGGAGGGGGGCAGGCTCAGAGAGGTCATACTGTTAGGTCCCATGGCTTAATAAGAATTGTAAGGAGAGCACCTGTGTACTGCTCTGCCTGTGCGCGGCTCACCAGACTACTTTTCCCGGGCATGCACCTTTCCTCTTTGGCCGCCAATCTCATCTGGACTCTAAGTGTAGGCACAGATTGGAGGGAGATTGGTCATGCAGCCCTGTCATCACTCGCCCCCAGCTTAAATCCACTCGCCAAATGCTAGTAGGCGAGTGGAAATTTTGAGGGCTGGCCTAACCCATTATTTCTTGAACCCATTCAGATGATTCATGACTTGACGTGTTGGATAGCCAGTTGGCAGAAGTGTGAGTGTGGAGGTTGCTACTGGTCATCAGTTTTTGCAGGCCTTTTTAAGAAGGTGAAGGAGAAGATTTTCTGCCAGGACATTAATACTCTGGTCCACAGCTTGTAGATGCACTTCATATGTGTAGGAGCCATTAACCCTGCTCTTTAACCTCAAAGTAGACTTAAAGTCAGACAACCACCTAAGGTCCACAGGCCTGTCCCTGTTCTAAACCCCCTTAATCCCTAAAATGTATTTCTGGAACTAGTTTTGGGTTCCATCTTTGTCTCATTACCAACTACATTCCCTCCTGCTTCTTCACCTGTCCTATGTGTAAAGTGAAGGCACTGAGTAGCCAAGCTGTTAAAAGTTGGTGTCTGGAACCTTCCTCATAACAGTGTCACTGAAAATCCATCCAGGGGTATACAAATTAAAGTGATTATAAACCCATATATTTTTTTGACGAACATGTCATACTTACCCTGATCCTCCTCTTCTGGTCTCCCGTCAGGATTTGTGGTCCCCACCACCTCCGAGTGCCCACCATGACAAGCCGCTTGCTATGGGGGCATATGTGTGAGCTTGCTCCTGAGCAGTGCTCTGTATGTCCATTGACATATAGATTGCACCTCAGCCCCACCTCTACTTCACTGGCTGTGATTGACATTGGCTCCTGCTACAGTCTCTGAGCCTATGAGAAGAAAGGGAGCGCACAGCGCTGGATTGAGATCGGGCCCAGGTACATATAGGGGGGCAGAGCGGGATCTGCACTCACAAGGTTTTTTACCTCAATGCAGAGAACAAAAACCCTCCCCCTCTTGAAGCACTTATGTGTGACAGGTAAAGTGAAGTGATATTAAAGGCAGATTTTTTTTATTTAAATAACAAACATGTTATACTTACCTGCTCTGTGCAACAGTTTTGCACAGAGCAGCCCCGATCCTCCTATTCTCGGGTCTCACATCGGTGCTCCTTGCCCCTCCCTCCTGCTGAGTGTCCCCATAGCAAGAAACTTGCTATGGGGGCACCCAAGCAGGCTTGGTCCCGAGCCGCTGCTCTGTGTCCATTCACACATGGGAGTGCGGCTTGGACCCGCCACCGCTCTGTCCTCATTGGCTCACTGGCATTGATTGCTGTCTCAGCCAATGAAGAGTAAGAGACCCATGAGAGCCGCTGCTCTCATGCACATCGCTGCATCGAGGCAAGGCGAAGGTACGTTTTAGGGGGGCTTTTTTTCGTACCTTTATGCAAAGAATGCAGAAGGTAAAAAACCTTGAGCCTTTACAACCACTTTAAAGAGGAACTTCGGTCGTTTCCGAAAAATGTAAAGTCTACTTGGCTACTTAGTAGCTTTAAATAAACAGCCACTTACCAGCCCTGGAATCCTAAGCTGTCCTCACTCAGGTTTCACTATTCTTTAGGCACCACCATCTTGTATGTGGGAAGCAGACTGGGGGAGATTTACTAAAACACTCAGAATTGGTGCAGATATGCATTGTAGCTAATCAGCTTCTAACGTTAGTTTGTTCAATTAAGCTTTGGCAATAAAACCTGGAAGCTGATTGGTTTCTGTGCAGAGTTGCACCTTTTTTTTTTCACTTTTCAGCTTTAGTAAATGAGGCCCTTTACACACTATACAATTTTCTGCAGATTTTTTCCTTCAGATTTACCAAAACCATATAACCTTAAGAGTTTTAATTTGTATGCAATCAGGCAGGCCCTTGCACTACATGGTTTTGGTAAATCTAAAGGAAATCAGATAACAAAAGTTGTATAGTGTGTATGGGGTCTAACCCCCACTGTGACTTCCTGGTGTTTCACTGCTAGCTCCCTACTGTGCATGCGTGAGACTCATTCTGCTTTCTGATGGATCCTGCAGTCTCCTTGGACATGTGAGTATTCCCAGGGGAATGTGGGCAGGGCAGGGGGGTAAAGTTCCGAATGCAGCCACTGATTGAATGAAAATTCTTCAACTTTTCCATTCAACAGAAGTCGAGAATTAGATCAATTTCTGTCACGCAAGAAGCCAAATCCATCCGGTCCTTGCTGAACTAGCCAAATTTCGATCCAACTATGGCCAACTTTCGCTTTACATTTTCAGATGCAATACTTTGATTTCCAAGTGTGATCTTTTCATTTTCCATATTTTTTCACATCAATTCTTGGGTGGGAAATTTAGCGGTGTTATGTTCACATGTGTTCAAAAATATCACCCTGAAGCCTCGTACACACGACCGAGAAACTCGACGGGCGAAACACATTGTTTTGCTCGTCGAGTTCCTTGTTAGGCTGTCGAGGATCTCGGCGAGCCAAATTTCCCCATTCCCGTCGAGGAAAAAGAAGACATGCTCTCTTTTTGGCCTCGACGAGATCCTCGACAGTTTCCTCGTCCAAAAGTGTACACACGACCGGTTTCCTCGGCAAAGTTTCTTGCTGGTTTTTGCCGAGAAACTCGGTTGTGTGTACGAGGCCTAAGGCTTCATTTCCATGGACGTTTTTACAGACACTTTTTTTTAGCCTTTTTTACAGCTTAAAGCGGGAGTTCACCCATTTATAAATTTTTTTTTTCTCCCCTTAGATTCCTGCTCGTTCGGTCTAGGGGAATCGGCTATTTGTATTAAAATATGAGCAGTACTTACCTGTTTTCGAGATGCATCTTCTTCCATCGCTTCCGGGTATGGGTCTTCGGGAGCGGGCGTTCCTTCTTGATTGACAGTCTTCCGAGAGGCTTCCGACGGTCGCATCCATCGCGTCACTCGTAGCCGAAAGAAGCCGAACGTCGGTGCGGCTCTATACTGCGCCTGCGCACCGACGTTCGGCTTCTTTCGGAAAATCGTGACGCGATGGATGCGACCGTCGGAAGCCTCTCGGAAGACTGTCAATCAAGAAGGAACGCCCATTCCCGCAGCCCATACCCGGAAGCGACGGAGAGGATGCATCTCGTAAACGGGTAAGTACTGCACATATTTTAAAACAAATAGCCGATTCCCCTAGAGAAAACGAGCAGGAATCTAAGGGGAAAAAGTGCCCTCTAAGGGTGAACCCCCGCTTTAAAAACGCCTGTCCATTTTTTTGTTTTTTGAGCTGGAGCTCAAAAACGCAGTGGCAGCGTTTTTGCGCCTTTTTGAGCCTTTTTTAACGTCTGGTGTTTTTACAGCTCTAACACTGGAGCTTCAGAACGCACTGGTCCTGTTTTTTTATTTTGCAGCTTAAAAACGGCTCAGCCATCTACAGCTCAAAAACGTCATGGTGGGCATGAGGCCATAGACTAACATGGAGAGCCGTTTTTAAGCTGCAAAAAACGCTCAGAAAAGTGGCTGTAAAAACGCCCATGATATGAAGCCTTATTGCGACTAAAAACAGCCATCAATCAGAACAACCATACCCGGGTTTATCTCTTTGCTCCATCACAGGTGACCCCTAGAATCAATTAACTAAACAAGCCCTATAGTGCCAGCCTTGACAGACGCTGCTGTCCGTGGTCCTTTAGCATGGCGCAGACAATAAAATACTTTGCCAAGTGCTTATGTATACGAGTCAATCAGCTGAACTGTAATTTCTTTAAGCAGATAACAGGTGTTTTCCCTAAGATAAGGAAGGCCCTGGACGTGTCTGCCCCTCTTCCCTTTTAATGCAAACATGCACATTTGGGTAGCACAAGAGTGCGTACGTATGCAACAATAGCTTGGTTAAAACTGTCACTTGGAGAGCAGAGGTCTAGAATTCTATGTTAATTTGTCTTATCAAATAAAGCCACAACCTGAAATGTGATATCATCAACTGGCCGCTTTGTGTATAGACAACGGTTGCCACTTGTGAGAGACTGACACTGTTGTTCCATAACAGCGTAAGCGACAAACGTTGATCAAGCTAATTAACTCTCTTCTACTCCCGTGACGAGGCACTGGTGTGAGTGGTCTACAGATTGAGTTCCATGGACCAGCGTTGTCCTATTCTCATCCTTCCCCCTCCTCCCTTCTCACTTCTTCATCTCTCTGAAAGACACATTTCAATTGGAAGAAATAACAGGGCTTTCTTGTCCACCCCCCCTCCCCCTTCCCCGCTTAAATTACTGTTTAAATTAAGATCGAAAATTCATTACGGGGGCCTCTTTATTAGATTGGACGGCAGTTTGGCGGCTGCGCTAGGATTGTGTCAAAGAGCCAGAGAACAGGATATTAAAGGCAAACTCACATCAATTACACGCCCGATTCAGACGAGATTTTCAAGGAGACGGAGGGAAAACATTTAATAAAGGCAGAAGCTCATTTAATAGAGGACGTTTTTTTTCTCTTTCCTTAAAGTGATATGGAGGGAAGTGGAGAAAGCTGTGTAATTTTCAAGCCACTTTCTCTTGGTAGTGTTTGCTAAAGGGTGTCTTGGCTTTGCTGGTGGGGATGGAACATATATCTATATATAGATATATCTATATCTATCTATAGATAGATAGATAGATAGATATCTATAGAGAGAGATATATATCTACATAGATCTATATATATATATATATATATATATATATATATATATATATATATATATATATATATATATATATATATATATATATATATATATATATATATATATGGCTATTGGGCTGATTAGGAGTTCAACAGAGACAGATATTTGCAAGCAGGAACAAGCTTACTGAACACTATAAGGCAGGATCTTTTCACCATTGTAAAATCCTGTAGCCCACCTCGATCTTTCCCTTCTTCATGGAGAAAAGTTAAGAAGTAATGGCATCGCAAATGCGTTCCAAGGAGATTCTGCCCGCAATTCCGCCCGCGATTCCAAATGCCTAGGTGTGAATGGAGACTAAAGCCTCGTACACACGGTTCGATTGTTGGCAGGGGATTGTCTGTTGACAGACTGGTGTCCTAAAATCTGACCATTAGTACGCTCCTTTTGAAAATTGTTTTGGCAAACACATGTTGGATGACAGGCTAGTAAATTTTCGGCAGACAATGGTTGCACGTCAGATTTTTGTATGGCCAGTACACAAACCTGTCACACAAAAGTCGAAAGTACAAACATGCATGCTCGGAATCAATGCTCACCAAACACAAAATTAGCAGAAGGGGCCCAAAGGGTGGCGCTCAAGAGCTAAAATTCCTCGTAGTACATCACTATGTTTGTGTTTGTGGCACGACAATTGTGTACCGTTAGTATGCAAGACAAGATCCTGGCACACAACCTTTTGATGAAAATCAGACACTCGGTTGGCCAACAATCGTACCATGTGTATGAGGCTTAATGCCGCGTACACACGATCATTTTTCGGCATGTAGAAAAAACAAAGTTTTTTCCAACTTCACGTTGCCCACACACCATCGTTTAAAAAAAATGCTCTAGCAAAGCGTGGTGACGTAAAACACATACGATGGCACTATAAAGGGGAAGTTCCATGCGGATGATGCCACTCTTGGGGCTGCTTTAGCTGATTCCTTGTTAGTAAAAGACGATTTGCGCTTTTCTGTCTGTTACAGCGTGATGAATGTGCTTACTCCATTACGAATGGTAGTTTTACCAGAACGAGCGCTCCCGCTCCATTACTTGCTTCTGAGCATGCGTGGGTTTTTAACGTCGTTTTAGCCCACACACGATAATTTTTTACAACCCGAAAAACGACATTGTTTAAAACGTCGTTAAAAAATGCAACATGTTCAAAAAATAATGTTGTCGTTTTTCAGAACCCGAAAAATTATGTGAAGCCCACACACGATCATTTTAAATAACATTTTTTTTAAAACAACATTTTTTTTCATGCTGAAAAATGATCGCGTGTACGCGGCATAAGACTTTGGTAGTTCATTAGCAGAGTTGAGGGTAACATTGCAGGGCAGGTTCCAGGAGATAGGCAGTAAGCTCTGCCTTATGTGACCACCTGTCTCTTAACCCGGTATTAAACCCAAAAGCAAACATTTTATTATACAAATACTCCTCGTTTAATAACTTACCTGTTTAATGACCACTCGGACTTAGGACCAGCTCTCCCCACCTGAAACGACACGCTATCATCATTGAATTTTACAGTACAGAATTTTCGTTTGTGTTCTGTACTTCTGAAAATTACAACAACGTTACTGAGTTGGAGTTTTTCTCACATAACAGTACAGTAGTTAAGAATGCTTAAAATATTGATTACTTGTGGCTCCTCGTTTAACGACCTCGTTGTTGGAATGGAACCTAGTCGTTAAGTGAGTAGTACCTGTATTGCAGCTTACCAATTCTTAGATATGATGGCTGCATTGGTTTTTTTTTTGGGGCTTTTTTTCTATGTTCATTTGGTGATTCAGCCAGTAAATCTGTTTTTATAAAGAACAAGTTCTCTTGCAAATGTATCAGTTACAGGGATGAGACAAACCATTTACCACTAAAAGGGGAGCTTACAATGATCAGTTTTTATGTAAAACATTTATCCCAAAAGGAAAAAAAACTGTTTATAAAGTGCGACCTGGCATTTGGCTTAAATTTGTTGGTGTATTTAAATCTGCCATGTGGGGGACACAGCAAACAAGTGGAAGAAGGTGGTCTGGTCAGATGAGACCAAAATTGAACTTTTTGGCCTAAAAACAAAACGCTATGTGTGATGGAAAACTAACACTGTACATCACTCTGAACACACCACCCCCACCGTGAAACATGGTGGTAGCAGCATCATATTGTGGGGATATTTTTTTTCAGCAGGGACAGGGAAGCTGGTCAGAGTCAGGAAGATTGAGCCAAATACAGCGCAATCTTAGGCCCCGTACACACGACCGAACATGGTGCTAATTTTAGCACCATACACACACACACACACACACATATATATATATATATGTGATATATTAGGGCAGTTTTAAGAAAAATCGGAGGTTCCTTACTGCATACTTTTTCTGGGTCATTTACTCAGAGTATTAAAGGCAGAGGGGCATTATGCTAGCTAGGCAACACGTATTTTCACAAACAGGTCAGAAAAAACACCCTCCATGTTTTCCTTATTAGGGAGGAGAAGAGCAGTTCGGGCAGACAGGTGCAGAGCTGTATAACCTGGTGTAAGATGGGCAATAGTGATTGGACCAGGTTTTCTGACCTGTCTGATTCCCCTTTCTTTAAAAATATGACCAGTGAAAATTTTGTGGTTGCTCATAGATAAATAGTAGTGCTCACTCAACTTGTAATAATGTTTCTTAGAATTGTTCAAGGAAACCATAATAAATGTATCTGTCAATCTGTCTCCGAAAATAATAATGTACAGGCAACGTGTTGTATACTCAAGATAGATCAATACGAAAATGGGAAAAAAAAGTCCTGTTCCATAGAGCCACCTTTCTGATGCTGATAGATCTTTCGGCTCGATTCACACTAATGCGTTTTTTGGTGCATTTTGCAGAAAAGCAGGGAAATTTTTTAACATGGATTCCTATGGAACATTTTCACATCAATGCTTTTTTGTGCCTCTGCGTTTTTGGAAAGGGTCGGGGACTTGTTTTCCCGCAAAAAGCAGCGTTTTGCATGTAATAGAATTCAATGGACCCCGCATCCAAAACGCAAGTACCGCGTTTTTACCGCGATTTGCGTTTTTTTTAACCTGTTTATAGCTGGTTGTTAAAGGAAATCTAAACATTTTTTAATTGATGTAAAAAAACAAAACGCAAATCGCGGTAAAAACGTGCATCAAAAAACCCAGCAAGCACCACAAAAATGCTAAAAAGCAACATGCATAGGTGTGAATCGAGCCTTATGGCCCACTGTTGATGTAGCAACCATGTCAATCCAGCATTTCTTTAAAACAAATGACTGCAGCTGAATGATTGTTCACAAGCTGAGAGAAGAGATATTCTGGATCCATGGAAAGTGGGTGTATGGGATCATACCCAGGAGGACACTCAGCAGTTATGTAGAAGTCCACCCTGACACCGGAAAAGCCAGCTTATTGCAACGTTGTTCTGTAAGGGGTCAAAAAAGGATTAATGATCACTTGTCATTCTCCCAGAGTTTCAGGATTGATCTGCTTTGCCAGGATTAACCCATAACAGGCCAAAAGTCAGCTTCTCCTATAATTACACTGGAACTGATTTTGTTACTCATCTTTCCCTCGGAATTTGGTATTTACGATCCTCCTGGGACAAACTCTTCATAGTGTGCAGGTCTTTCCAATTAATTAGAGTTAGTGCTACAGGGTAGCAAGGGCTGGGGATTAAGTGTGCAGTGTAATCAAGCAGCATCAATCAATATTCATCTACTTCTAAAGTCTCATCACCTACATGATGACTTGCAAACAGATTATTAAAAAGAGATGGTGCAAGTGTTTGAATAGTATAGGGACCTTTAATAACAAAAAGTAAATCTGGGCACATTCACCCTGTACAAATAGGGCATGTTACAAAACTGGCGTGGGTTGCAAACATGGGAAGGCAAACATGGATTCTAGGGCTAATTATTATTTTCCATGTGATTGACCTTTCTATACATTTTAATTGGTTGGATGTCTAAAATGGTGGTTTAGTGTAGATTGAGAATAAGATGAGATAAGAAAATCAAAACGACATACATGTGTGGTCAGTGTGAAGCCTTAGCTGCCAGGATGTCTGATGCGGGATCCCCAAGCAGGGAGTCAATTGGTAATTCATTGATAAAAATCAATAACTTAACATGTCTAAATGAGAAACGTTACAAATAGATTGAGTCTGACAGGTAAAACATTAATAAGGGTTTATGCACACTAGGCAGCAGAATAAATGCTAGAGCTGCTGGCATAAAAACTTGCCCATGGAGCATATTGAACACGTGTTTATATGAGCATTTACATTTGTAAATGTTTTCCCTCAAAACTCTGAAAAAAATGTGCATTTAAAAATGCTTGACGTGCTTAAATGCCGGGCTTGGGCACGTCAAACATTTTTTCTGCCCAAAATCTCCTGTCAAAATTGCACTTGTGGTGATTTTTTTTCTGCCTTTAAACGCACCTCTACAAATATCCCTGTAAAGCCCAAATGTGCATAGACACAGGCTAACATAGTGTTGCTTCTACAGGCTGAAAAAAACCCTGCCAAACCCCCATATCTAAGCAGCATTGTTCAATGCATGAGGCATGAGGCCTTAGTGCTAAGAATACAGAGCCTGTTATTAAGACCTTGAGTTCCTGATGAATGGAAACACTACACGTTCAGTGAATGAAGAGCATTCAGGCAAACTTAAAGGCAACAAATGCACTTCATAACTATGGCAAATGGTACAATAAGCATTCATCAACTAATGGTTTCTGAACCAATCATTCTTCAATAAATAGACCCCATAAGCTCCATGGACTAAAAATACCTTTTGAGAGTGAAATGTAATGACCAGCTGCATCTGGAAACCATATATTTCCTCCTCACAGGAAGATTCAAAAAAATGTGTATAAGTGGACTGGCTTCTGATCTTCTGCCCCATGGCAACCTTCTCATGCAGAACAATAGCACTGAAGGTTGGCACTTGGATGATGCAGTCTGATTGATTGGTTGATAGATTGATGCTGCTTGATTACACTGCACACTTGATCCCCAATACTTCAACAGTCTTAAGATGTTGAGGGGCTAAGAAAACCCCACAGGGCCTTCCAGTTACAATAAAGCTAGCAATAGATGTGAGATGTGCTCAGAAGATCCGTGACATAAAACAATTCTTTATTAGGGATGATCGTTTGGACAACATGTTTATGCTGCAAGTAGATGCCCTTGGCACTGGGCTTGGAGATGATGGTGATTGTTTAGAAAAAAATAGCTTATGAAACCTCCCACTCAAAGATCAGACTGGCAGGGGGTCTGTAGCTATGCATACTTATCTGTTCATTTTTAGCTAGATCTCTAGATAACATAACGATATCCCTGTGTGTGTGTTACCCCCATGAAGAAGTGAGGCTGCTCTACCTCCTTGTAGGGGGTCCATAAATCTGAATACCATTACCTTGTGTTGCAGCAATATCTGTTTACTACATACGTATAGAATTCTGGTTGAAACATGAAAACCGTGCCTAAAATTGCTTTTCCTATGGAAGGCCTAATTGTCAGCCTGCCCTATAGAAGTGAAGAGCCAGGGATATTTGTGAGGATAAAGAAGGCCTTTTTTTTCGGTTGTCTATGGTTATCAACAATTTGCTAAGAAAAAAAAAAGTTTTTTGTTGCATGTAACCTTAACGGAGCACATTGTCATAGGCCACATAGCAAAACTATCACTTTGGGGTTGATTTACTAAGACTGTAGAGTGCAAAATCTGGTGCAGCTTTGCATGATAGCCAATCGGCTTCTAACTTCAGCTTGTTCAATTGAGCTTAGACAAAAAAACTAAAAACTGGAAGCTGATTGGCTACCATGCACAGCTGCACCAGATTTTGCACTCCAGTTTTAGTAAATCAACCCCTTTGTGTCCATGGGGTGCAGAGGTTTCCAATGAATAGTACCCAATGAACTTCTGTATGCCCCTTTTTTATAGTTATAATTTACCATCTGAATCTTCTATATAGTCATTATTTTCCAAGCATAAAACTTTTATTTGGAAAATTTGGAAAATGCCTACACATTTAGGGGACTACAGTTGTACATTAAATACCTGCAAGTACTTGAAAAGACTTGCTGTTAAGTGATATAGAATATGACATTGTTAAGAAATCTTTAAAGATAGAAGCGATTTTGTGAAAACTGCTGGAAAAACAAACTGGCTACATTATTTTAAGTGAATTTGAAGTTTTCAGCCAACAACCTACATATAGCAGCCAATAACTTACCTGTTTTCTCTTCCAGGTTATTTGGGAGCAGTGGGGCATGCAGTGCGTGTGGACAGTCCATACCAGCCAGCGAAATGGTGATGAGGGCACAAGGCAGCGTATACCACCTGAAGGTAAGGCTATGATCAATGGGGGGTGGTTCTGTAAGTTTAGTACAGTAAGATGCATTTGTAAGAGTGAGTGAAGAAAGGTTGCTTTTAGTAGCTAATCAGGTTCTTGCTTACATTTTTCCAGACAGGAAGAATGAAGGTGATAAACATATTGTTAAAGTCAACCAGAAGAATATACTGTATGTTTGAATGGGGTAAGAGAGGTTTAGGCCCCTTTCACACGTGCGGACAGTATGTCCGTATTTCATCCATCCGTTTTCGGATGGATATATGTATCCCTATGGGATAGCGGATGAACATCCGCTGACACCCGATCTCATCGGTCCCCGCTACGGTCCGATTCTGCAGACGGAGGAAACTCCTATTTTTCCATCCGTCTGCGGATCGAGTGAACACGAACAGACGATCCGTGTTCATCCGATCCCCCCCATAGAGGAGAGCTGACAGGGCGGTCCCTGCACAGTGTGCAGGGACCACCCTGTCATCTGCCGGCTCAGCTGGGATCAGCAGAGCGATCCCCGCTGAGCAAGCGGATGACAAAGGTATGGATCCTCACGTGATCCGTACGTGTGAAAGGGCCCTTACTCTCAAGGTAATTGTAATATATTGAGCCCTTGCTATCATCAGTTTGTGTTCCTTAGTTCAGACAGATAGGCTGGGCTTTCTGACTGTAGCTTTCCAATTCCCAATTAATTGCTCAGTGATGTCCACATTTGTATATCTGTATACATTTAGTAATTTTTTTTTCTTCTTATTTTCCCTCCTCAGTGTTTCACATGTGCCACATGCAGGAACAGACTCGTTCCAGGAGACCGATTTCACTACGTCAATGGCACAATATTCTGCGAACATGACCGGCCTTCCGGTTTACTGAATGGACACTTAAACAGTCTTCAGAGCAACCCGCTTCAGAGTAGCCCCATGCTACCTGATCAAAAAGTGAGTTCACACTTTGTGATGGGATTAAGATCAATTATGTTGTTATACCAACTTTTATAAATGCTTTTGTAGCTTCCCTTGTTATAGTTAACTAAATGTAAATTGATATTTTAGTAAATTATAGGTATAATAAGGTGGGCTGAGTCATCCCCTAACTTCTTATATGTCTTGGATACTCCAAACAGAGAGAATTCCCTGCTATAATTATCCACTTAGAAGTTTTGGATGTTCCTGTCCACCTTAGAGCCCATTCACACTGCGGCGGCACGACTTTGCGGGCGACTCGGCAAGGCGACTTGCAAAATGACTTCTGTATAGAAGTTAATGCAAGTTGCCCCGAGTCGCCCCAAAAGTCGTACAAGAACCTTTTTCTAAGTCGGAGCAACTTGCATCGCTCCTATTAGAACGGTTATATTGAACAGAGCGGGACGCTACTTGTCAGGCGGCTGTCGACCCTGACGAGTCGCCCCTGTGTGAATGGGCTCTTAGTGTGATTCAACTCCTACCGTTACATTGTATATAATAAAAAAATAATAATAATAGAGAATCATGTGGTGTGACTCCTTAGTTTGTAGCTGACTGTTCTACCTTTAAAGTAAACCTACTTCACCTTTATTAAAGGGTTAGTTCACCTTTTCCAAAAAACTTCCCTTGCAGATGAGTCGTGCCTGTAGATAAAAACAAACTCTTCAGCTCTGACTAAAGTTAAATATTGCCATTGCTATAGATGTAGACCATATATGTACACCATGAAACTTGACTGGAATACTCCCAGGACATTGCTAGGACGTTACTAAATGAGGCCTAGTCGTCACTGCTCACCTCCACCACCACAGGAATGTGCTGCTTCTCTGATTCAAACCCCCTCAAATGCTCTTTCTCTCCCCTGATGCAGTAGCTCCGAGCTCAGCATTCCAGAGCTCACAGCTGTGATGGTGGAGATGAGCAGTAACGTCTAAGCTTCACTTAGCAACGTACTGGGAGTATTCCAGTCAGGCTTCATAAGTTGCATAAATGGCCTACACCTATAGCAAGGGCTTTATCCATCTTTAGTCAAGGCTGCGGAGTTTGTTTTATCTACAGACGCCCCTTATCTGCATAGATGTTTTTTTGGTAAAGGTGAACTAAGACTTGGCCATTTTGCACTAACTGTGATTGTAGGAGTTGAGGGTCTTCTTTTAAGATAATCTGTCACTTTGCTCTTATTGTCTTTAGCTGTCTGCAAGAACTGTTTCATCGCCAGATAGCCTTGGTGCATCTGGGCAACCCAATCATTGTTGCACTGTCCTTACGTAGTTGCCCCCAACCTCTGTGACCCTGCACTAATCTTCTTTAAAGTGAAACGTTACCCAAAACAACTTTATAAAAAATGTTCTTTAGCAATGAACATACATTCCACATTAATGATAATGCTACTAAAACGAATGTGTGCTGAAAATTGCCTTCAGCATTGCTCCTGTTTCTTCTTGCTGGAGGCTGCCATTTTGCTGGAGCCCAGAGCCCCTGAACAGCAGTAAATGTTTTGGCTGTTAGCAGATCGGCCTCTAAAAATTTGGCACGGTGCCTGAAAATAGAGCAGGGTGCAGAGCAGGGTGAGACAGTGTATTACTAGATTCTAAACAAAATATGCACTTATTTTTAAGGTATTTACTGGCAGAAAAAGAATGATTACTATCCAAAGTTAAAGTGGATGTAAACCCACCCCTGCCCTTTCTAAACTATTTCCATAGTGGTATCTATAAAGATATACATGCATCCTGCATGCATCCTCACCTGTCAAATGTCTCCCCTCTGTCTATTATGAGACCCGAAAAACTGCACATTCTGAGGGCAGGTGTGTGTCAGTTTTCATCTCACCAAAAAAACATAAGAGGACTGCTCAGAGCTGGATTAACTCTTTGTGGCAAAACTAGACACAGATGACATACAATCCTATACTGTACAAGGTGTAAGCCTTAATTAAAAAATAATAATTCGGGTTTACATCCACTTTAAAACAACAAGGGCAGAGAATTTAATAGATGGAAAGATGAAAAAATGACTAAAGTTCCACTTTAAGAAGAAGCCCTATCTTTACCATTCAGCTAATAAGTACTAGAGGTTCTGGTGTTGGAGTCCTAAATGGCAGGGAAGGTCTTGTCTCCATCAGGGGACAGGGTTTAATTTGGAGTGTACCGTACTCCTGAGCACACTGAAACTATTCATAGGACTTAAAGTCCAAGCATATTTTTAGTTTTGGATAGAGTATGGAATGGGTACGACCACTGTATGTGTTATTGTTGGAGACATGCCACCTCACCGTTGGTCCCACAGCCCAAACAAGAAGAAAAAAAGATCACAGACAAAAATAAAATCCTGACAGAGGTGACACCACATCCCTGCTCTACTTTAAAAACATATTTAAAAAATAAAAACGTTTGGAATAGCTAGACTTGGGCTTTTCTTCCACTCCAACTATTGATCACTTATTTCCCTGTATGTATGTATTTCCGTATTGATTGAACAAGTTGTCAACTATGACCGATCGGAAAATAAATCAATTGTTTATCAAAGCATGTATGGCGTCTATAACATGAACACGGACAGAATATTTTTTAGTTTTATTTTACTGTTTCCCTGGTGCAGATTTCCCCCTCACTTACTGCCTGGTAAAACATCCCCACCCAGAACAGACAGTGAGGGGAAATCTCTCTGATAGAGCCCTGGATGGCAGTAAAACTCAACAAGAGTTCTAACCCTTCCCCATTGTATGTAAAATTAAACATACATTGTTTTTGGTATAGATTAATTTTAAAATCATAAATGTAATATAAATGTCTATTCCTAAATCCTATTTATTTTATTCTTTCAGGTTTGCTAAGGAAGTGAAAGCTGTCCATCCTCTGTGCCTTCTGTTCATAACTCATCAGAGACACAATGTTGGCATATATAAAAAACCTTTAAATATTATATACATAAATATATATTTTCCTCCTTTTAAGTTTAATCAACGTACAGTGTTGGCACACATCCTTTCTTCCTGACACGGACTATTTAAAAACTGGAGGAGGATAAAAACTTGTAAATAAACTGTAAAATAAAACTATTTTGCAAAGTACAGCCAGCCTAAAACTTTTTGGACAAAAAAACTGAAAAGTTGATGTTAATTTCTATACAGGACTTGTAAACTGTCCAACGCTGGACATCGCTGGTGATATTACAGCACAGACCAACCAGTGAGAAGCGGCCAATGTTATCTGTTCCACGGATCAGGCAAAATGGATTCTGTATGGTTCAGTGGACACTTGATGGAAACTTGATGGAAACCCCGGCGCTGGCCTTCAAGGACATATGTCAAAAATGTCCAAACCTGAGGCATCTCAGAAGATTTGAAGGATGTGTTTTATTAGTACAACTTGCACTATGTTGATCACAGCTGGTGGGGTTAAAGCCTGATTGCAGCCTTCTGAAAACAAAATTGATATTGTAAGGCAGGATAGTGAAGTTGGAACTTTGTATATTGTATTTATTACCCATGTTTTTCTATTAGGCCTGTACATGCTCTAAAGAATCCACTGGGGCCAAAGGGAAAGTTCAAATTTTGCTTGTGAGCTGAACAAATTTGAAAACTAAAGGTCACCATGCATGGCTTGATTGTTACAAGTTGTGTGTTGGATGCAAACATCACTTGTGAAGAACTCATGTAACATAAAGGCAATAACCAGAACATCCAACTGCCGGCAACACCCAGTATAGTGCTTCTCTACTGTAAAAAGGTCTAAGCATATTTGGATTGATAATTTTTCTAATACAGATATATCAGCATGTGTGTGCTGTATGCACCAGTGGAATTGTGGTGGGTTCCGGTGCCAGTTCAATGTAGTAAAGAATCCAAGTGGTGCAGCAATGCCACTAAAGATAGGTGGAGGTCTCAACGCTTGTTCCTAATAAGATGATCCAGGCCTTGGATGGTATACGGTAGCTTCCACAACTTTCCCAGCTTAACTTTTCAAAAAATTGCATGACTCAACGTATAACTAAAGCCTAAACTTTTTATTTAGCTTTAGATAGCATAGGGAAGGATTAATGCCGCTCTCAAGTTTTTTGCCAACTGGGGCTTATTAGAGAGATTTCTGTTCTCTTCTTGTCCTCTAGAACCAACAGGATTTTAAAGGATAGCTTTCTAAGTTGAGGAAAATCCCCTCTTAGACGTGATGAGAACATTGGAGGATTTCCTCTTATTCTTGTTCTTGTGACAGCTCAGAAATTTATTTCCAGTGACGCAGGTGATCAGGACAGTTATGCCTTGTACACACGATCGGACTTTTGACCATGCAAAAGTCCGCCGTGAGTCCGTCGGAAGTCAACGGAAAGATAGAGAACAGGTTCTCTATCTAAGGTCTGTCGGACTTCCGAGAAAAAAAGTCCGATGGAGCGCCACTACACGGCCAGACTTTCCGAGAAAAAAAGCTTGTCTAATTTTTTTTTTCTCGGAAAGTCCGGCCGTGTGTACGAGGCATAAGAGCAACTGCACAGTGGTTCTAAAACAATCCCCCACTAACCAAATGCCGAGATGGAGATGTATGTGACTCACTCCACAAAGTGGCTGCACTTATGCTTGGTAATTGGCTGCTGAGGAACCCTGCCCTGTCACATGGGGATGAGGAGAAAGTCATCAGCCCTGTGTAAGCTCCAAGTCATGACCTAGCGTTTACACAGGGCTTTTGTTGGCCAATCACTGCAGAGGGAAGGTAAGTGTGCAGCTGGGGAAGACAGAAGTTAAGTTAGGGCCTCTGTGGATAGGCTTTGGGCTTGTGTTGATGGCATCAGTTTGATACTTTTTTGAAATTATTTAGAATTCATTCATGGGTGAATTGTCTTGCAATTGACCTCCTTCTGACCTGCATTTTACCTGCATCAGGCAGGTGCATTCCCATAGACTTGCGAGAATGCAAAACATTCCTTTAACAAAAGCTCACCAGCACAGGCTCTGAGCCCATTACTCTGCCCTTCAGGTTCACTCAAGTTCTTCGGAAAAGTGATTATACCATATATATTTCATTTTCGATTCTTGCTGATCAAATAGCAGATGTTTTTCAGCATAGGTTTTATAGTTTTTCAACCAGTTTTAATAACCAATAAGCCTAAAAGTGCTTATCACCGTTTCCTGTGTACAGCTCCTCTTCCATTCTCCATCGTCTTGAACAGGAACGCTCATGCAAATACGGCATTCCTGTTTGGGCAGAAACTGGCAAAAAAAAAAATCTGAAAACTATCAGATTATGCATGCTATTCTGACCTTACTCTGGCTACAGCTTACGCAAGAAAACATGATAACAAAGCCGATTAGTTCATGTCCTGCCTTACAATATCAAATGATTAAGAAAGTTTGGGTTAATCTAAAGGGCATTGTAACCATAATGTTGCATCCATTTTAATCACACAGGTAGGGGTTAGGGAGCAGCAGGGTTATCAAGCTGCCTTTTTTTTTAACCAGGATCATGTGAACTGAAGCCATGGCATAAGTGCACTGGAGTGCTGACAGCAACAAAGTCTTCATTATAAATGGAAAGACTCTAAAGTCGCTGCCCACAGCTGTTAGTGGTCATGTGACCTGATGTACTGACTTCAAGTCGTAAAACCTGAGACAGAAAATCTAATCTAATTTTTTTTTGTGCCCCCCCCCCCTACTTACCCATGAGATCAAAGCCAACCCAACTTCAGTCTGTCTGCATCAAAGAGAAACATATGTTTTTAGTCGGTACCCATTTGGAGTTTATATTTTAAACCTTACTTTGAAAGTAGTTTTCAAGTAAATAGTTTTTTTTCCACATTTCACTGATGTTCCATATTTTTATTTTTACACAGACTTGTAGCTGCTTGTACCTTCTTTGTGTCAGTAATAATTACCTTGCTGTGAAAAAAATACAGGACAGGCTTCTACAAAGCTCAAGACTTCCAATAAAACTTCATTGACAGCTCAGTCCATTAATGTGCACCGAGTTGAGAATAGATATATTGAACTATCACTGCTGCATTGCAAAATTGGAAGCACAAGACACATATTTAATATGCAAATATGGCTCCTTGAATGTTTATGTCAAAACCTATAGCGAAAATGAACATTCAATTTCCAAGATGAAATCCAATCACATTCAAATACCTTAAAAATTGAATGCTCTGAAAATATTCCCTTTAAATTCTACGCCCCTATGCCCCTTTTTAGGGAGTTGCAGAAAAGCGACCTTGGCTAAGCTGTGTAAAACGTTTTTTTCGGTGACTGCTTGGAAACTGTGCCCTTCTGCTGGATGTTCCATCTAAACCAAGACCCTCCAGATGCTGGAAAGACATACTGAAAGTTGTAGCCCACCAGCAGCTGGATGGATGTATACAACCCAGCCCTTTTCTATACTGTCGGCGCCATGCTCACTACCCTTTCTTTCAAACCCTATACAGCACTGCGTACACCGTTAGCACTCTATAAATATTTTTGTATCCTTGAAGAATGGTTTAATTTATGTTTATGAAAGACTTGTTTAAAAGTTGCATGCTGGGAAGCTGCAGTGAGAACGTTTTATCTGGTTGTTCCAATAAAAGTGAATAGATAGAATTAAAAAGTGGAATTTGTTTTTCTTGTTCTACATTTTATAATCAATGTCACAAGACTTGAAAAAGGATTTATTTAAAGGAACAGTAATGCTTTTGTAATTATCATGTATGCTTTTCTTTATACTTTTTCAAGACAAGAGGTCCTCAATTTGGTTTTAGAGTTCCCAATCCCACCATTATTGTAAGTACCACGTGATATATGCTTCTTGTGTACATAGCATTTGTGTACTTGTTTCATCTCAACCCTTAGGTGAACCTGGGGTTTGACCATGCAAGTTCACTTTAGAGGTCACTACTGTAACATAACATACTCTCCTTCCCTTTGCATGGCCAAAGGAAGCAAAAAAATGAAATGTCTAATACATCCGGTAATGGGGAGCATGTGACTTGCTCCCCATCTTTCGATGTGACAGAAGCTTTGTGATTGACCAGTCATGCACTCTGTGCTGTCCTATAACTGGTGGGCAAGTCTTCAGACCAGTGTAGGCTCCATGTCATGACTTAAAGCTTACATGGGGTTTCTTCTCAAAGAGAGCAATGGGAAGGTGAGGCCTCGTACACACGACCGAGAAACTCGACGGGCGAAACACATCGTTTTGCTCGTCGAGTTCCTTGTGAAGCCGTCGACAAGCCAATTTTCTCCATTCCCATCAAGGAAATAGAGAACATGCTTTCTTTTTGGCTCGTCGAGTTTCTTGACAGTTTCCTCAACGAAAATGTACACACGACCGGTTTCCTCTGCAAAAAATATCTCCCAGCATGTTTCTTGCTGGTTTTTGTGTACGAGGCCTCAGAGTAACCTGTTGTGTGGGCTACCAAGAGAAAAGCATCACCTTGAGATTTTACATTTCCGTCTACATTTGCATTATATACCTGGGTACACTAAGGCTGGCCAAGGTGGACTTTTTGAGAACAACCAGTGGGAAGCTGTCTACTCATTTGGGAAGAGAAAGGGCTTTCCTCAACTTTCTCTGGAAGTCCTCTGACTAAGAAAAGATCATTACTGTCCTCTAGGAGACCCAGACAAATGATGCTGCAACCTGGAAGTGTTGCTTGCTATTTTAGGCAAGGTATTTCCTTTTCCTCAGTTTACTGTTTTCAGATAATTATGTAGGCTGCATGTACTATCGTCTTTTGAAACTGACAGCTGTCAAAGCAGGATTGTTGTATTTTTGTGCCAATCAGGTAAAAGCAGATTTTTAAGGGTTAAGGTTTAATTGTTAGAAGGTCTAGGATAAGACCAAGAGTCAAAGGTTAGGAGTTAACTGTTAGGATTTAAAGCAGAGGTCCACTCAATTTTTTTTTATTAAAAGCCAGCAGCTACAAATACTTCAGCTGACTTTTAATGAATGAACACTTACCTGTCCAGGGTGCCCGCGATGTCGGCAGCCAAAGCCGAGCAATCGCTCATCTCTCGGCTGGCCCCGCCGCCATCCTCGGTGAGGGAATCAGGAAGTGAAGCATTGCGGCTTAACTGCCTGGTTCCCTACTGTGCATGTGTGATTGGCGCGGCACGTCCTCATTGGTCCCCGTTATCTCCAGTGTGTTTTCCAGAAGACAGCGGGGGGGGGGGGGGGGGGGGGAAAGGGTGTGACTCCTGCGGGAGTCTATTCCTGGAAGTGGGTGCAAATACCTGTATTATACAGATATCTTCACCCCCCTAAATGGTACCAAATGTGACACCGGACACCATATCCCTGCATATTGGTTAGGCTAAGATGTCTAAGAGTTTTTTTAAATTGTTAACACTTCCCGCTGACACCACCAACTGTGGAAGGGATTTGCACATCTTTACTGTTATAACAGTAAAGCACCACTTATACAGTTTAAGGTTTAATCACTTCTCCAACTTCATCGAGTGACCATATGTTCTCTTGAGCAACCAGAGCCTGAACAGTTTTTATTAAGTGAAGATTGCAACATATATAAATGAAAACAAATAAGTGCTCAAAAAGAAAATCAATAAAGATTCCATATAAGTGCTCAAAAAAATCATCCAAATAAGTTCCACATCATCAAAAAAGTGTTTAGAGCAAAGTCCATAACAAATTCATGTGCCATTAAATTCCGGTGATCCAACAAAAGTAAATGCCACTCTTCATCCAGGTGTGCACCGCCACTCACAAGCTGCTTACCAGATAATAGGACCTCGAAGAAGGAGGCCCACAGGAGTGGATGGATGATGATCCCAGGTGTCAGATGGAACTCATTCCACCAGCCAGAACATTCCACATGGTATATAAAGCTCAATATTGGGCAAGAGGAAGAAAGTATCTCATAGGGTAGTAGATCACAAAATACAAAGTTTATTAAAGTTAAAACTACTTACAAACGTAGGCAGATAGAAATACAATATTTGCCTCAGCGGACGTGATGACGTCATCGCTGTAGCTCTGTCCGACGCATTTTGTCCTAAAGGACGTCATCATTGGGCAACGGTGTAACTCCAGAGATGGACTAAGGGCTTTGGGATTTGGAGTGTGCACAGAGCAGTAACTGTCCTACACTACTTGTTGCAAACAAAGGGTACTAAGGGGAAAAGGAGAGGTTTGGGAGCTCAGAGATGATGTTACAAGGAGGCAGAATAACACAGCAAGAAACAATTTCACGAAAAATGCATTACTGAGCCATTAAGTAGTGGATGTGTATGGATTTTTTATTTTTTTTGGAAAGTAAGGATATTATTTAACCACTTCCAGAACGGGCCTTTTCTGGACTTTTTGTTTAAATTAGGATTCTTTGTTAGAAAATTACTCAGAGTCCCAAACATTATATATGTTTTTTTTTTAGCAGAGACCCTAGGGAATAAAATGGCGGTCATTGCAACTTTTAATGTCACACAGTATTTGCGCAACAATTTTTAAAAAACATTTTATTTAAATGTTTCATAAATTAAAAAATAACAAAACAGTAAAGTTAGCCCAATTTTTTTGTATAATGTGAAAGACGATGTTACACCAAGTAAATAGATATCTAACATGTCATGCCTGAAAATTGAGCACACTTGTGGAATGGCACCAAACTTTGGTATTTAAAAACCTCCATAGGCAATGCTTAATATTTTTTTTTTACAGCTTACCAGTTTAAAGTTAAAGAGGAGGTCTTGAGCCAGAATTGTTGTTCTCGCTCTAATGCACGTGGCAATACATCACATATGTGATTTGAATGCTGTTTACATATGTAGGTACGACTTACGTATACATTCGCTTCCGCGCGCAGGCACGGGGCGCTTTACATTTAAAAAAAAGTTTTGTTTATTTTGCTTATATTTTTTTACTTTTACACTTTCTCTTTAAATTTTTTTGTTTTGATAACTTTTATTCCTATTACAAGGACTTGTAATAGGAATGGTGCGTGACAGGTCCTCTTTATGGGGAGATCTGGGTTCTAAAAGACCCCAGATCTCTCCTCTAGGCTGGAAATACTGAGATCAAAAAAAAAAAAATGAATGATCTCTTTCTTTCCTGCCGATTCCACTGCATCGTTTACTTCTGCCGGCCGTGTGTGACGTCATCACGTCGCACCCGGGCATCCAAAGGTCATAGAAATGACTTGGGACCATCTGGTCTCTGGAAATCTCTATGATCAATGTCCAGTGGTGGTGGATTTCTTCTTGCTGATCCGGTAGAAGCACAGAAGGGTGGCGGGAGGGTGGGGAAGGGTGTCCCCTTGCGCCGTCTGTAAGAACGATCAAGTGGCTGAACTGCTGCTATGATTGTTCTTGGGGTGCACAGAATCGCCAGCTGTAAAAAGATGATCTTAGAATGATGCCTGTAGCTGAACCCATCATTTAGATATCCCCACTAAAAGTCAAAGACGTCATATGACGTCCTTGGGCTGGAAGTGGTTAATGTCACTTTAACTGCATGCCATATTTTCACTAAGAATTTGCTAATGTCCCCTGCAGTAACCAAACTCAAAATATTATTTGATATTTTTTTTGTTATCGGAAACCTATTTCAGGCTGAACTTTAGTCACTTGACAGGAAAGAGGAGATAAAAAAAAAAAAAGAGTTTCAGAAAGTTCTTTCCTGTAATTGTGACATTTTCGCTGCATATTCCTGCCATACATCTGTTTCTGCCTCTGCCCCCGGGGCCTAATGTATATGCAGAACAACAAGGCCCGACATGTAAATAATGGAAGAGACAAAGTATTGTGCTGTTTATTGTTGAGATCCCTATTGTGTGTCATTTTCAGGCCTGGGGCTAAAAAACAGATTGCTAACAAAGATTTTGATCTTATTACATAATAAAGAAAAGCATTTTCTGTCGCTGACATTTCACATCTTTGTGCTGCCAGCTAATTTGATAGATGAGACAATTTTTTAGTTCAATCCAACAAAGATATCAGGAAGTAAATGAAGGAGATCGGAAATATGTAAAAAATGCTTGAAGTGCAAATTTATAGGATCAATTTTCCTGGAAACCGTTATCTGCTCCTTTCCAAATAATGATGAAAGTCAAAGAATACACAAGAATATCACAAGTTAAAGTGTTATTAACCCAGGAGCCTGCATTCACTATATCTGGTCTCCCACTGTCCTGGAAATTCAATTATTTTAGTGAATATAAACCGCTAAATACCTTTTCTGATCAGCAGTATATACCAGTCTTGTGACTTCTATCAGTGTCTAGGTAAAGCTTGTAGGAGGAGTTTTCATTCTCTTCTGAATGTCCTATTAGGCTGCAGGAGCCCTGACCCTCTGTCTGGACAGTGCTGATTGGCTCTGTGTCAATCACATGTACCCTCCCCAAAAAAAACCTCTATCAATACACACCAAACTGAGCATGTGCAGAGTGCCTCCTAGAACTCTGTACTATCAACAAATGGATTGGGGACAGTAGAAGAAGGGCAGGATCAGAAAAGACAGGATCAGCGTTTTTACACAATGCAGAAGATTACCCCTTAGGTTCCGCAGTATAGTTCTTAGTATAACAAGCATGCTTTACTGCATATACAGACAGGGCTAGATTCAGAAAGAATTTACGTTGGCGTATCTATTGATACGCTGCGTAAATTCAAAGCTGCCCCGGTGTATCTTTTTTCTGTATTCAGAAAGCAAGATACGCCGAAATTAGGCTAAGATCCGACTGGTGTAAGTCTCTTACGCCGTCGTATCTTAGTTGCATATTTACGCTGGCTGCTAGGTGGCGCTTCCATTGATTTACGCAATGAATATGCTAATTAGGTAGATACGCCGATTCAGAAACGTACGTCCGCCCGGCGCATTTTTTACATTAGGCTTTTTCCGGCGTAAAGTTACGGGCCAGCGTCGAATTTTCCGTCGATTACGTCGTTTGCGTAAGTCGTTCGCGAATAGGGCTGTACGTAAGTTACGTTCACATCTAAAGCATTGACGATTTGCGGCGTAATTTCGAGCATGCGCACTGGGATTCTTTCACGGACGGCGCATGCGCCGTTCGTAAAAAACGTCAAATACGTGGGGTCATAAGTAATTTTAATAAAACACGCCCACATCATCCACATTTGAATTAGGTGGGCTTACGTCGGACCACATACGCTACGCCGCCATAACTTAGGGCGCAAGTTCTTTATGAATATCCCTATCTGAGATACGTTACGCCCGCAGAAAATTACGCCGGGCTATCTGAATCTAGCCCACTGATTTTACTGTTGTGGGTTTATTAACACTTTGGGCCAGATTCACAAAAGAGATACGACGGCGTATCTGCTGATACGCCGTCGTATCTCTGTTTCTATCTATGCGACTGATTCATAGAATCAGTTACGCATAGATAGCCAGAAGATCCGACAGGTGTAATTGTTTTACACTGTCGGATCTTAGGATGCAATACCGCGGCCGCCGCTGGGGGGAGTTTGCGTCGGATTTTCGCGTTCGCTACGTCGCCGCTAGTCTAGTGATACGTTACGCCGCCGCTGCCCTACGTGAATCTGGCCTTTTAAACCCAAAGTTTACTTAAAACAAAAAATCAGCACAAGGGACATGTGATGTGTCCCATGTGCTGCTGTGTCATCCTTTAGCTGAAATCATCCTTCAATGCCCCTCATCCCCACTGCTGTAATCTTGCAGTGCGGTGGGGGTAAAAGTGGGAGTAAAATCAATTTGTTGCCTTGTACTGTAAGCCTATAATATAGCTTACCTGTAGGTACAGTAACTATCTCCTAAACATGCAATGTCACCTGCGCATGTGCGTTGTGCTCTCAATTGATGGCCTGCGTGCAGGAGTGACGTCATCGCGGGTGAAAGTGGATTCCCTGTTAGCGGTAAAAGTGCACCCCTGAAGGGATCTGTTTCACAGGTAAGTCTGTCATTACTATAGTTACTATGCACAGCTGCACCAAATTCTATGTGCACCAGTTTTAGTAAATCTCCCAAAGGACTGTGTCTATTGAAGATCACAATTACATCATTGCAGAAAAAAAAATAATATGTGTAAAGCACTTTGTTCATTAATATTATAGTAATAATTGCAACTTAAAAATGTTACCCGAGTAAGGGGTCTTAAAACATTTCTTAAAGCGGGGGTTCACCCTTAGAGGGCACTTTTTCCCCTTAGATTCCTGCTCGTTTTCTCTAGGGGAATCGGCTATTTGTTTTAAAATATGTGCAGTACTTACCGGTTTACGAGATGCATCCTCTCCGTCGCTTCCGGGTATGGGCTGCGGGAATGGGCGTTCCTTCTTGATTGACAGTCTTCCGAGAGGCTTCCGACGGTCGCATCCATCGCGTCACGATTTTCCGAAAGAAGCCGAACGTCGGTGCGCAGGCGCAGTATAGAGCCGCACCGACGTTCGGCTTCTTTCGGCTACGAGTGACGCGATGGATGCGACCGTCGGAAGCCTCTCGGAAGACTGTCAATCAAGAAGGAACGCCTGCTCCCGAAGACCCATACCCGGAAGCGACGGAAGAAGATGCAGCTCGAAAACGGGTAAGTACTGCTCATATTTTAATACAAATAGCCGATTCCCCTAGACCGAACGAGCAGGAATCTAAGGGGAGAAAAAAAAAATTTAATAAATGGGTGAACTCCCGCTTTAAAGTACGATACAAAATTATCTAAGGAATTGTGAACTGGAGGACAGATGACATTATACTGTGGGGGGGACCAGTTTTTTATTTATTTTTTAAACGTGATTTACTACCTCTAAGAACTAAAGGGCTTTGATGCGCACTCATCAAAGGTGCCCAACTATGCCGCCCTTCTCTCCTAGCTCCGCAATTCATGGAAGCAGTACTATTATTATTATTATACAGGTTTTACAGTGCACCTGGAAAGTATTCACAGCGCTTCACTTTTTCCACATTTTGTTATGTTACAGCCTTATTCCAAAAGGAAATAAATTCATTATTTTCCTCAAAATTCTACAAACAATACCCCATAATGCCAACATGAAAGAACTTTGTTTGAAATCTTTGCAAATGTATTAAAAATAAAAAATGAAAAAAATGCCATGTACATAAGGATTCACAGCCTTTGCTCAATACTTTGTTGAAGCGCCTTTGGCACCAATTACAGCAGGGGTGCGCAACCTTTTGAAGAGCGAGGGCCACGTAAGCAACTTGGTAACCAGTCGCGAGCCACAATGAGCGGAGTGGGTGGGTGGATGGCAGGCAGCCCACTCTACTCTTTTTTTAGTGGATCGGAATGGAGGTAGGCGTTTGTAAATAGACACAAGGCCATTTACATCTGCCACTTCTTAAAGGTAAATGGCGGGTTCGATTGGGTCGGACTGACTGTGTGAAAGGGGCCTAAGGCTGCTTTCACACTGATGCATGGTTGTTAACCCACACCACGAGTGCAGCACAGTTCACCTGGGGCTTTCCTGCAGGTTAGCTGCACTTTGCCAAAGACTTCAATTATATCTTGTAGGTTTGGTGCACTTTCAGAAAGCTCACCAAACTCTCAGGTAATAGAAGTCTATGGCTCAGTGCAGGTAATCAGTTTAAAAGCAGCCCAGTAACCACTGCAGAACAGATATGTCCTTATATACACTGTGATTTTAGTAATAAACTTACCTTTAATAACAGTATTCTATTATATTGTATTCCAGAGCAGGAGGTCGCGGGCCACATCAGAGGGCTCTGCGGGCCCACTGGTTGGGCACCCCTGGATTACAGTCTTTTTGAATATGATGCTACAAGCTTGGCACACCTATTTTTGGGCAGTTTCTCCAATTCTTCCATGCGGGACCTCTCAAGCTCCATCAGGTTGGATGGAGAGCGTCGATGCCCAGCCATTTTCAGATCTCTCCAGACATGTTCAATCGGGTTCAAGTCTGGGCTCTGGCTGGGCCACTCAAGGAAATTCACAGAGTTGTCCCACTTCTTTGTTATCTTGGCTGTGCGTTTAGGGTCATTGTCCTGTTGGAAAATGAACCTTCGCCCCAGTCTAAGGTCCAGAGCTCTCTGGAGCAGGTTTTCATCAACAATGTCCCTGTGCATTTCTGCAGTTGCAAACAGGAAAAAATACCGCGCTAGATGCCCTATATAAGCTGCAACTAAAAAGTTATATACACACCAAAGGTACAAGAAAAGAAATGTAGTTGCGCTAAAAGAAAATAATAAATGGATAAATAACATGTGAATATGTGAAAATGACAATGTCCAATGAAGTGAATCACAAGAAGATCATGTAGACAATAACAAGTCAGATTAATCAAAAAGATCCTAGTAAAGGTGCAATGAATATTCCACGTGGGAGTCATTTGCTGATAAACCACCACCGACAGAGATCACCGTAAGGGATGTAAGCTTACCAGATGGCAAGCATAAGCAGCTTGCGGCTGTAAACCCCAGTCCGGGCCTTGTGATGGGACTGCAACAAACACCGGTATGTAGGATTCTCCAGGTATACGTGAGTGGCAGTATGGACCCGGAAAAAACAACAAGGCTCACAATAGTGATGTACCGTAGGAAATGGATTAAATTAATAGATAAAATACACTTACAGGATAGTTTCTTCATATAAGCATGGGATAAAAAGTCAAGCCGGCCGGCTCCACACAGGACCGTAATGCCACACGTCATCACGTCTCCTTTTTCCGGATCTGCAGTTATCTTTCCCTGGATCCTGCCTAATCTCCCAGTTCCTGCTGCTGAAGAACATCCCCACAGCATGATGCTGCCACCACCATGCTTCACTGTAGGGATGGTATTGGCCAGATGATGAGCGGTGCCTGGTTTCCTCCAGATATGACGCTTGCCATTTAGTCCAAAGAGTTCAATCTTTGTTTCATCAGACCAGAGAATTTTGTTTATCATGGTCTGGGAGCCCTTCAGGTGCCTTTTGGCAAACTCCAGATGGGCTGTCAAGTGCCTTTTACTGAGGAGTGGCTTCTGTCTGGCCTCTCTACCATACAGGCCTGATTGGTGGAGTGCTGCGGAGATGGTTGTTCTTCTGAAAGGTTCTCCTCTCTCCACAGAGAAACGCTGAAGCTTTGTCAGAGTGACCATCAGGTTCTTGGTCACCTACCTGACTAAGGCCCTTCTTCCCCCAATTGCTCAGTTAGGCTGGGTGGCCCGCTCTAGGAAGAGTCCTGGTGGTTCCAAACTTTTTCCATTTACAAATGATGGAGGTCACTGTGCTCATTGGGACCTTCAATACTGCAAAAAAAAATCTGTACCCTTCCCCAGATCTGTGCCACAATACAATCCTGTCTCAGAGGTCTACAGACAATTCCTTGGACTTCATGGCTTGTTTTGTGCTCTGACATGCACTGTTAACTGTCAGACCTTATATAGACAGGTGTGTGCCTTTCCAAATCATGTCCACTCAACTGAATTCACCACAGGTGGACTCCAATCAAGTTGTAGAAACATTTTAAGGATGATTAGTGGAAACAAGATGCACCTGAGCTCAATTTTGAGTGTTATGACAAAGGCTGTGAACACTTACGTACATGGGATGTTTTTTTACTTTGAATCAATTTGCAAAGATTTCAAACAAACTACTTTTACGTTGTCCACGTTATGGATTATTATTTGTAGAATTTTGAGGAAAACAATGTATTTAATCAATATTGGTATAAAAAGGCTGTAATTTTTTTTGAAAAAGTGAAGAGCTGTGAATACTTTCTGTATGCGCTGTCTATAGCGCCAACAGTTTTTACAATATAATGGGTTCTGTCGAGAAATGCCCCCCCATCGAATTGTTTACTATCAGCTGTTGTGATGGCGAGACGGCGCCTGCGCACAATAGCAGATGGAAGATTTTTTTTAGTCAGGTTGTGGCCCGTGCTGCCGAGGCGTGTTCATTTGGGTGAGGGGTGGAATCGTACATGATGGGTGCAGATTATTAAATGATGGGCAGTGCTGCAAAACACATATTTTTCTGCTATTCTTCCTGGACGCTTCCGGGATGTGTAAACTAAAGGGCGGGTTTTTGTATAAGAAAAATATGTGTTTTGAAGCACTGGGCATAATTAAAAGCCGCAAATTTTAACAGCTCTGCCCATCATTTAATAATCTGGCACCAGCGCGTGGTGTTCTATCGAGAAGTGGCCGCTACTGTGCACAGGCGCTCTCTCGCTGACACAACAGCTGAGTGCAAACTCAGCTGTTGTGATGCACATGCGCAGTTCGAGCCGGCACTTCTCGATAGCGGGCAGTTCTCGATAGAACACCGGCAATAATGGGCACTGATAGGCTCTGGAAAGCAGCACTGATAGGCATCACTGATGGGCTCTGAAAGGCAGCACTGATGGGCACTGATAGGCAGCACTGATGGGCTCTGAAAGGCAGCACTGATGGGCTCTGAAAGGCAGCACTGATAGTCAGGGCACTGATGATCAGTGCCCTGATAATCATTGTAGATGTCCTGTGTAGATTGCCACTTACCAGCTCTCCTATTCTCACACACTGTCAGCGTGAGGAAAGGACTATTGATAACCAGCAAATCCTGTTTACACTATGATCAGCTCTGATTGGACACAGCTGATCACATAGTAAAGGGCCCCTGTGATTGGCCCTGTACCCTGATCTATGATCAGCTGTGTTTGAAGGACATGACCCGAACACCCCCCGGTTCGGTTAGCAGCAGAACATGTGAACAGGCAAAAAATGTGTTTAAAGTGGATGTGCCACGGGAAAAATATATTAAAAGCCAGCAGCTACAAATACTGCAGCTGCTGACTTTTAATATAAGGACACTTACCTGTCCTGGAGTCCAGCGCCGATCGCAGCAGATGACGAGCCGATCGCTCGTCACCCTGCTGCTCCCCCCTCCATCCTCGGTGAGGGAACCAGGAAGTGAAGCGCTCCGGCTTCACTGCCCGGTTCCCTACGGCGCATGCGCGAGTCGCGCTGCGCCCGCCGATTGGCTCCCGCTGTGTGCTGGGAGCAGAGTGTTCCCAGCATACAACGGGGGACGGACGGGAAGGAAGGAAAAAACCCGTCCTTTGCCCGTATCGTAGGGCCGGAAGTGGGTGCAGATACCTGTCTGTAGACAGGTATCTGCACCCCCTCCCCCCTGAAAGGTGTCAAATGTGACACCGGAGGGGGGGAGGGTTCCGATCAGCGGGACTCCACTTTAGAGTGGAGATCCGCTTTAAATACAGTTAAAGTCTATGGGACATGAACATGAAAAATCAAAAGTGATAATTGTAAAGGCTAATATGCAAGTTATTGCCATAAAATGTGTTTGGGGACCTGGGTCCTGCACCGGGGGACATGTATCAATGCTAAAAAAAAGTTTAAAAAATAAAGTTTTTCCAGGAGCAATGATTTTAATAATGCTTTAAGTTAAACAATAAAAGTGAAATATTCCTTTAAATTTCATACCTGGGGGGGGTGTCTATAGTATGCCTGTAAATTAGCACATGTTTCCTGTGCTTAGAAAAGTTCCTGCACAAAATGACATTTCTAAAGGAAAAAAAGTAATTTAAAACTACTCACGGCTATAATGAATTGTCAGTCCCGGCAATTCAGATAAAAGTCATTGAAAAAAACAACATGGTCCCCCCCCCCCAGTCCATTACCAGGCCCTTTGGGTCTGGTATGAATATTAAGGGGAACCCCCGCACCAAAATAAAAAAAAATGACGTGGGGTTCCCCCCAAAAATCCATACCAGACCCTTATCTGAGCATGCAACCTAGCAGGCTGCAGGAAAAGAGGGGGGACGAGAGAGTGCCCCCCCCCCTCTTGAACCGTACCAGGCCACATGCCCTCAACATGGGGAGGATGTCCCCATGTTGATGGGGACAAGGGCCTCATCCCCACAACCCTTGCCCGGTGGTTTTGGGGGTCTGCAGGCGGGGGGCTTATCGGAATCTGGAAGCCCCCTTTAACAAGGGACCCCACACATTTTTTTTTTATTTTGGTTCAGGGTTTCCCTTAATATTCATACCAGACCCAAAGCGTCTGGTAATGGACTAAGGGGGAAACCCAATGCCGTTTTTTCTCAATTACTTTTATCTGTATTGCCAGGACCCGACAATTCATTATAGCCGCGAGTAGTTTTAAATTACTTTTTTTCCTTTAGAAATGTAATTTTGTGCAGAGACTGTTATAAACACGGGAAACATGCACTATTTTACAGGCATACTATAGACACCCCCAGGTACGAAATTTAAAGGAATATTTCACTTTTATTGTTTCACTCTAAGCATTATTAAAATGCTTAGAGGTCCCCAAACACTTTTTTTAATAACTGGTAGGATGTCACAGGATGCCCTCCTGGAAATGTGTGACCACACTGTAGCCATCATTTGGCTTGTTTTTATTAGCAATAAAAACTGACAGTGTTTCTAATTCTTCTCCACTGTATCCAATTTTACTATATATCGCATGAGATAGAATACTGCATGGTTTCATTAGATAAATACCACATATTTCAGAAAAATACAGCATGAGGTATTTTAGAAGTGTTTTTTTTTTTAGGAAATGCCAAAACATTTTTTGAAAAATGCTATGCGGTATTTTACTGCATTTCTTAAAGCGGTACATACTGCTTTGTGAATGTATCCCAGCATGTCAAAGTGATCAGTAAATATAGAGGTGCAAGCAGCTAAAGTTATGAGCAAATGTCAATTTTATCTGTAAAAAATATATGCAAGTCTTGATTTTCTGTAAAAGTCAAAGCCCCTACCCCATCTCTAACCCCCATTACTTATCTCATTGACTAAAAAGGACAGGCCAGGCCAAGAATTACCTTTACACGAAAATTCAGGATTTGCAGAGAACTTCAGCTGTATATCACTGGTCCTTCTGATAATTTTGATTTGCGTTTTTCAGTTAAGTTAACCTCTGCTTATGCATGTTTTAATAAAATGTATGTATTATGATGAATAAAACTGTCTCTACAGATTTCCCACGACCTAGCTGGGGGGTCTTGAGGAAATTTGGCCCCCTTGTCAGATGGCCTTTTTCTGAGCCCATGGAAGGAGACAACACTTAGTTGCAGTGAAACCCAACTTAATTGCTTGTGTGCAGTAAGTCAGTCCTTTAAGGCTAAACACAGCTAGGTATGAATGCCAGGCCCCCGGCCCTACACTGTGTCTGCGCTCGTTAATGGAGAGGTGTTCATTAGCACGGATTAATGAGGCATTCATCTTTTTTGCAGCTCAGATTGTTGAAACTAATGAGCCTCACCACCCTCGCCCGGCTCCCAGCCTGTCTGTCTGCGCTGCAGATGTTAGTGTGGGGACCCTTTCAATGCCTGATACTGAGGTTACAGCAGGCTCAAGCAGTGAGAGGACCTCCAGGATTTCACTAACAACACATATATGTGATTCCTGATATCTGTGCAAAAACTACAAAGCCCAGCATGCCAAGTCAATGAGACGCCTTTGCTGTTCAGGAACTGCACATTCCAACATGCATTGGAAAAGTGATGCATCTCCTTGTTGGAAACTATAGGTACCGGTCTACTGCTGGTATTTCCTAAAAGTGCACCCAATATAGATTTGTGTAAATGTGAATATAGAACAAACCTGCAGTAATTAACTGCTTGCCGACCAGCCGCCATCATTATACTGCCGCAGGTTGGCATGATCCCTTGAGCTGTCATAGCTGTACGTCAGCTCCTTTAAATGGGTTGTAAATGTTTGTTTTTTATTTTCTAAATAGGTTCCTTTAAGCTTGTGCATTGTTGGTTCACTTACCTTTTCCTTTCATTTCCCTTCTAAATGTTTTTTTTCTTTGTCTGAATTTCTCACTTCCTGTTTCTCCTCAGTAAGCTTGCCGAGCTGTTCTAGCTGGGGGTTAGTCAGCCAGAACAGCTTACTGAGGAGGAATAGGAAGTGAGAAATTCAGACAAAGAAAACAAAAAAGAACAACATTTAGAAGGGAAATTGAAGGAAAAGTTTTGTGAACCAACAATGCACTAGCTTTAACCTTTACAACCCCTTTAAGTGGGAGAGCAGGAGGGGGTGCCAATGCTCGTGGCCGGAGGTTGCAACGCGCGATCGCGATCACGAGAGGCACAACAGGGACGTATGTGTGTAAACACACACATCCCAGTTCTGTGAGGAGATGAGAGAGAGATTGTGAGTTCCTACGAGCTAGGAACCATGGTCTGTCATCTCCTATAGTCAGTCCCCTCCCCCCCACAGTTAGAACACACACTAGGGAACACAGTTAATACCTTGATCGCCCCTTAGTGTTAACTCCTTCCCTGCCAGGGACATTTACACAGTAATCAGTGCATTTTTATAGCACTGATCGCTGTATAATTGTCAATGGTCCCACAAATGTGTCAAAAGTGTCCGATCTGTCCGCCATAATGTTGCAGTCCCGAATCAAAATCGCAGATCACCGTCATTACTAGTATATTTGTGGGGGAAAAAGGACGTCAATTTTGTTTGGGTACAGCGTTGCAGTGCCATATCGCAAAAAAATGGCCGGTCATTGGGCAGCCAAATCTTCCGTGGCTGAAGTTGTTAATCGTAGGTGGCAAATGAGAAAGGTTAACCTGAATACTGATTCACTCTGATGCACAAGACAGCTAGCAAAACAATTGGGGGGTGTTAAAAATGGACACGTGGCAATTATGCACACGAGCAATGTTGCAGCACTGGTCACATGATCTCTGCGAGCATGGGGGATTTTGATGGACGCTTATCAAGAGATTATTCAAGCAGTCCATTTTCTGATTGGCATTTTCCAGTTTCTGATTGGCTGGATCTGCCTGAACATCAATCTCCAAAGATCCTATCGCAAATGTCATGTGACCAATGCCTTGGCAATGTAGAATTTAGCTGTAATGCAGCTGCAGTTAAAGCCCAACTCCAACCAAAGTGTTTTTCATTTTGATAGAGTAAGCAAGGGTTAGAGCTTCTGTTGGGATTTTATTGCTGTCTGTGTCCCTGTCGAGTTTCCCCTCTCCAGACAAGAATAAAAACACATTTTCAGTAGTAGAGAGGCGTTAGAGCTTCTGACAATGTATTTATTGCTGTCTGTGCCTTCTGGTCCTAGTTATGATACCCCCCCTTCCGTTTCTTGTACAGGCATCACATCATTCACATGTTCCTTCCAGTCCTGGTGATGACAGCCCCCCAATTCTTGTATCACAGGCGCAAAAATCTGACTGCATTTTATTTCTTCCAAATTGTAAGAACAAAAAAAAAAAAGTCCCTTCACACTTATCAATTAGATTGAAGTGTAGTATTTTGAGCGTAAATGTGTGCTGCATTAAGGCAGCACATTTACAGTATTTACAATAAACTGCCAATGGATGTCAATGAAGCAAAGAGGGCACCTGCACCTTTTTTTTAATGCAGCACGCCACACAGAATGCCTTGCCAGTCTGCTAGCTCCTACTATACACATAGCTCCCAACTGACCCTAATTCCAAGGGATTGTCCCAGATTTGGAACAAAGTCCCTCTGTCCCTCCTCATCTGTCCCTCATTTTGGTCAGATATATATATATATATATATATATATATATATATATATATATATATATATATATATAGTTATATAACCACTTAAGCCTGGAGGATTTGGCTGCCCAATGACCGGGCCATTTTTTGTGATTCGGCACTGCACCGATTTAACTGACAATTGTGCGGTCGTGTGACGTTGCACCCAAATAAAAATTGACATCCCTTTTTTCCACTAATAGAGCTTTCTTTTGGTGGTATTTGATCACCTCTGCGGTTTTTATTTTTTGCGCTATAAACAAAAAAAGAGGGTAAATTTTGAAAAAAAAAAGCTATATTTATGTGCACTTTATTACCCAGCCGGGTAAAAACGGTTAACAGGTGATGAAAGGGATAGAGATGAAAAAGGAGAATCGCAGATTCAGGCTTTAGTACTTGGAACAGTCCTATTCCTAGGTATAGCAGCTTTTCTTACACCACTCCTGCCTGAGTGGGTCTAGCGTGCATGAATAGGCCTCTCTCACGAACCTAGCAGCCGAAACACCGCTCAAATTTCTTCAGAACAAAGTCTCTGCCACAGACCTTTTTAAATGAATGTCAGAATGGAACCTCTGCCACATGCCCTTTTAGATGAAAGTCAGAACGAAACCTCTTTTGTTAACGTCACCACAGGTACCGACTGAAAGAGGGGTCAATCCTTCAGTGTCCGGTCACCTCGATCCCCGGTGGTTCATCAGAATCCTGTTGGACTGCCAGCCTCTCATTGACGCTCCTCAGATGGACTCCCCACCGAATAGCTAAACTCGCTTGGGATCTTTGAAGTGGGAACCAAGTCGACCACTGGGTCCCCGTCCTGCTCAAATGCCCCAGACTAACTTAGGCCCGAAACCAGGAACATAGCATAGCACGCACACTCCGGCCAGGTAGGCCATAAGGTGGCCACCCTAAAGCTGGGTGCCACACCGGAAGAAGACCACACAAAATTGCGTCTGCCTCATAAGTACCCTCTCCCTGCATGCCCAAACCTCCTGATTGGTCGCTGGGAGAGAACACCCAAACCTCAGCTCCGCTGCTGCCACCTACCGCAACGGGGCGGGAAAACACCCCAGCGCGACAGAATGAACCCACAGCACAGCCAAGCTGAAACAGAGACCCTAATCAATTGGTTGCAATTGGAATCAGAGCCACTTACACTCTGATTACCCCTAAATTTCAATAGCACCGATTACCTTAGAAGTAACCAGGCGCTACACACTCCCCCCACTTAAATAGACACTGTCCTCAGTGTCTCCCAAACTGGTGTTCAAACATGAACACCTGACCTGAATCTGCAAAACATTACTTTGTATAAATATTCACAGCGATACATTATGGCACTATACACTCCTAACTATCTATTCTGCCCCATTCTCCGACAGTTTTGACAGAAGGACAACAACCTGCAAAACAAAAGGGAAAACACACACAAAATATACACACAAAATCACTGAGGGTGAAACAAAGCTGCACCTTTAGTATAAAGGCGAAACCTCTTTTCCTCCCAAAGAGATACATCAACAATAAGAACAATAAGTGCTAAAAGATTTTCTCAAATTGAAAAGGGCCTAGGAGAAAATATATGCAAGTCGGTCTCTGCAGTGGTAGAAATTGCAGAACACAGCCCCTAGCGGTCAGTGCGCTGGTACTACCAGCATAAGGCAGTCCAAGCTCAAGTTGAGCAATCGGTAGAGAAAGGGTGATAAAACTTTTTCCTTTTCTTCTTTCTTTCTCCTGGTGCTGTGAAGAAGCCGGCAAGACCCTATCCTTACTAACTTTACATCCCCCCAAAGTCCTGCTCAAACAACAAAGCGTGAATCCAGCGGGATGAAGAAAAAAAAAAACACAACCGGAAAGGGCAACAGTTCTTGTCCGTAACTTCTTTAAAGCCAAAAAAAAAAACCCTATATAGGTGGCAACACAGGTATGAGGCCTATTTGTAGAATCGTGGATCCGGAAGGCATGACAATGTCTCCTTGAGAATTGGTAGAGGTAATGGAGAAGACTTGATCCACTCTACCGGGACATTTAAGGACCACTCTATCATGAAAGATGTACCGTTCTGCCAGAGGACATGATCCCGGTGATCAGGAACAGTGATCTCTGTCATGTTCCAGTAAGCCCACCCCCCTACAGTTAGAACACACCCAGGGAACACACTTAACCCCTTGATCACCCCCTAGTGTTAAGCCCTTCCCTGCCAGTGTAATTTTTTACATTGATCAGTGCATTTTTATAGCACTGATCAATGTAATATATCACTGGTCCCCAAAAAGTGTCACTTGAGGTCAGATTTGTCCGCCGCAAGGTCACAGTCCCGCTAAAAACCGCAGATCGCCACCATTACCAGTAAAAACAATAAGAAAAAAAAATTGTAGATGCGATAACTTTTGCGCAAACCAATCAATATACGCCTATTGAGATTTTTACCAAAAATATGTAGAAGAATATATATATCGGCCTAAACTGATGAATACATGTATTTTTTGGATATGTGTTATGGCAGAAAGTAAAAAGAAAAATGTTAAAAAAAAAAAAAAATGGTTGTTTTTTTGTTTATATAGCGCCAAAAGAAAAAAATGCAGAGGTGATCAAATACCACCGAAAGAAAGCTCTATTTGTGGGTAAAAAAATACATTAATTTTGTTTGGGTATAGAGTCACAATTCTCAGTTAAAGCGACGCAGTGCCGTCTCGCACAAAATGGCCTGGTCATTAAGGGGGAAGTGGTTAAAAAAGTGATTCCCAGTGCTAAACCTTTTGTCCAAATTCAAAATAGCTGCATTTGTAAATTTCAAAAGCCAGTTTAGAGGAATAGTAGTGGTAAAAACGAATATTTTTTTTACTATAATTCTCCTTTAAAGTGGTTGAAAACCCTTACAGACCACTGTAACCTACAGGTAAGCCTAGATTAAGGCTTACCTGTAGGTGCAACAAATATCTCCTAAACCTACATGGTTTAGAAGATATTTGCAAAAGAACGACACCGATGTTTACAGTGCATGTGCCGTAGACAACGACGCGCAGGCGCACTGATCGTGCCGTTACTAACGGCGACCATGCCGTTAGTGGCGGCACCCGCGCGCACTGTGACTGGCCGGAGCAGTGGTATGCGGAAGTGACTCGTGGAGAGATGGCGCCGATGGAGCAGGTGACCGAGCACCGCTGCAGGGGCTTTGATCTCAAGGAAGTACTTCATAATGAGCTAGTAGGCTATGCATACTAGCTCATTATGTCTTTGCCTTGCAGGGGTTTTTCGGTTTTGCTTTTTTTTTTAAAGGATTTACTTCCTCTTTAAGGGGGTGTTGAAGGGGGTGTATTCTATGCCTACATACTTTTGATAGTAGGTGTCCCTCATTCTCATTTCATAAAGTTGGGAGGTATGTGTATGTTGGGGTGCCATTCTAAAAAAAAGGGCTCAGCACAGAGTGCCATGCATTTTGGCGATGGATGGTAAAGTGTATGTAACCGCAACGTACAGGAGTGAAGTCAGCATGAGGCCTCGTACACACGACCGAGGAACTCGTCGGAAAAGACACATCGTTTTCGTCGACGAGTTCCTTGTTAGGCATGTCGAGGAACTCGAAAAGCTTGCTTTGCGTACACACTGTCAAGACAAAATCTCCTCATTCTCAAATGCGGTGACGTACAACACATACAACGGCAGGGGAAGTTCGATTCCACTGGCACGACCCTTGGGGCTGCTTTTGCGAATATCATGTTACTGCGTGTTAAAGTGGAGGTTCACCCAAAAAATAAATTTTTAACATTAGATTGAGGCTAATTTTACTAAGCAGAATCGGGTGTTTTTTTTTAAATCAATGCAGTACTTACCGTTTTAGAGATCGATGTTCTCTGCGTCTTCCGGGTATGGGCTGCGGGACTGGGCGTTCCATTTGAATGACAGCCTTCCGACGGTCGCATACAGCGCGTCACGAGTTCCCGAAAGTAGCCGAACGTTGGTGCGCAGGCGCCGTATAGAGCCGCACCGACGTTCGGCAACTCGTGACGCACTGTATGCGACCGTCGGAAGGCTGTCAATCAAATAGGAGCGCCCAGTCCCGAAGATCATACCCGGAAGCCACGGAGAACATCGATCTCTAAAATGGTAAGGCCTTGTGCACAGGACCGAACATGTCCGCTGAAACTGGTCCGTCGGACCAGTTTCCGCGGACATGTCCGACCGTGTGTAGGGCCTACCGGACAGTTTCCCGGCCTAGCGGACAGGTTTCCAGCGGACAAAAGTTTCTTAGCATGCTAAGAAACTTGTCCGCTGGAACCCTGTCCGTCGGACATGTCCGATGGTTAGTACGACTCATCGGACATGTCCGCTGGCCCGAAATCCCGCGCATGCGTCAAATTGATTCGACACATGCGTGGAAGCATTGACCTTCCGTGTCAGAGAACGTCGGTGTCGTCTACGTCACCGTGTTCTCTGTCCGCGGGGATTTTGGTCTGATGGTGTGTACACACATCAGACCAAAACCTCCCAGCAGACATGTCCGATGAAAACGGTCCGCGGTCCGTTTTCATCGGACATGTCTGCTCGTCTGTACAAGGCCTAAGTACTGCATTGATTTAAAAAAAAACACCCGATTCTGCTTAGTAAAATTAGCCTCAATCTAATGTTAAAACATTTTTTTCGGGTGAACCCCCGCTTTAAGTAAAAGTTTGGTCGGAGACGATTTGCCCTTTTCAGTCTGTTACAGCGTGAAAAATGTGTTATCTCCCATTACAAATGCTACTTTTACTCCCGTCTCATACTTTATTCTGAGCATGCGAGGGTTTGTTAGCATACACCCGCTCGAGTTTCACATTGAAAACCAGCCCGACGAGGAACACGACGAGGAAATTGAGACTCCCGTTGAGAAAAAGAGAACTTGTGCTCTTTTTTTCTCGTCGAGTCCTCAACAGTTTCCTCGATGAAAAACATACACACAATCGGTTTCCTCGGCAAAAAAGCTCTCCACCAAGTTTCTTGATGGATTCTGTTGAGTTTCTCGGTCGTGTGTACGAGGCCTTAGGGCGTTGTCCCCATGCAGAGGGTTTTGACCGCCCCATTATTTGAATTGGCTGCAAGGCACACTGAAACGTGCAAAAATATAGTACTTTTGCAAGTTGCACTGCACCAAACTCCTAGTACTGTGGTACCATGCGGTTTGGTGGCTGCATTTGGGGTGCCATTAAAGTTAACTGCCACTCATGCGCGGTCTTTTAGGGCAGTGTATTTAATGTGTGAATCGGTTACACATTTATATTCATGCTCTATTTGGAGTTCAGACTCAATATTAAAGTTCTACTCCAGCCAAGCCGATGAACCACTGTTTTTTTTATTTGATTTTTTGCCATAATAGAAGCACAGTTTTTCACTGGAGCAATAAGTCAAATTCATTCTTTTTATACACTTGTAAACAAGGGTGAGAATCTGGTTGCTAATGACAACCCAGTCATTGTTCCTTTTAGGACATTTCAGTACGTGTGGTCTTGTGAGCCTGCAATGTCCTCTCCAGACCACCCATGATGGTTACATCAGGTGGGTACATGGAAACCCAAGCTCTAAATTAACAATTGCTTGTCTGCAGACACCTGTGGAGAGCCTAAATCCTCTTGTAAGTTATCAATCTGCCAGCGTTCACCTCAACCTCTGCACTGCCTACTTCCGCCTGTGTGAAGGCTCCACATAAATATACAAATCTCTGGAAACCTAAACTACAGCCAGGACTGCAGGACATGCTGGGACTGGGAGCACTGCTACTTACTCCCTTTAAGCTGCTATTTCAAGACACTATTAGATTGAAGCAGTGTTTCTTGTTTTGGTGTAAAACTTCAGATAAAAACATTTTAAACTTTTCTTCTTTTTTTTTTTAAGTTTTAAATGGGATTAGTATCTTCCATCAAATAATGTCTGTGTCCCATAGAGGACATTTGCATTCGCTTCCTTTTTTGTCTGACACCAATGCATATACTGTATACTGTTCTTTTTCTGCCTGGAAACTTGAGATTGTTCATAGCAAACCAAAAAGTGTCCCCTTTATGTCAAAGAGGTTTGAGACCAGCTAAGAAAACAGCAATGTAAATAAGAACACTTGCAGAATTGAGAGATAGTGAATAGAGGGGAAATTCATTTTATTATAATTATTATATTATTATTTTTTATAATTATTTATAGTTATTATATTACTAATTATGTATTTTATGTTTCAAACTTTATATACGGAATGTCTACTAGACTCTTGGTTGGACAGATTTAAGTGTGTTATTACTAAGAATTACAGGCCTAAAATATAAAACCCCAAAAATCTAACATAATCATACCGCCCAGGGTGGTTAAAGTAAATGTTGCATTTGAGTGTACCTTGTAGGCTGCCATTGCTGATCTGATTCTTACAAAGGCCCCTGCCATGCAAAAAGAGCACCTGCAGGAAATAATAGGATTTTTTAATACAGCTTACCTGTATAATCTTTTTCTGGGAATACATCACGGGAGACAGAGCCTTAATTACTTAAAGGGGTTGTAAAGGTTAGTTTTTTTATTTTCTAATAGGTTCCTTTAAGCTAGTGCATTGTTGGTTCACTTACTTTTCATTCCATTTCCCGTCTAATGTTTTATTTTTTCTTTATCTGAATTTCTTACTTCCTGTTTCTCCTTAGTAAACTTGCACCATCATCCCGAGCGGGTGGTTAGTCAGCCAGAACAGCTTACTAAACAGCTTACTGAGGAGGAACAGGAAGTGAGAAATTCAGACAAGAAAACAACAGAAAAAAAAATTAGAAGGGAAATCAAAGGAAAAGGTAAGTGAAACCAACAATGCATTAGCTTAACGGAACCTATTTAGAAAATAAAAAACAAACCTTTACAACCCCTTTAATGGGTTATAAAGTCACCACAGGTGATTGGACACTGGTTAACCCCAATTTAAATTGAGTTCCTCCCCTATATAACCCCTCCCAAATGGAGAGTGCCTCAGTTCTGTAGCAAAGCATGTTCTATGTTTGACTCCGAAGAGGGGTGGGAGCTCTGCTTCCTGTGAGTATTCCCAAGAAAGGAATTTTACAGAGTAAGCTGTATAAAAAAAATATATTTTCTTGATCATACATCACGGGACACAGAGCCTTGATTACTTAATGGGATGTCCCATAGCAATGCTAAAAATTGAGGGGAGGGAGACAGATCAGAAAATAAGACCGACATCGGGCCATAGGATCTATACTGCTGCCTCATACCCTCTCACATCTACCTGGTAGAACCTAGTAAATGTTTGGACGAAGACCAAGTAGCAGCCTTACAGATCTGAGCCATGGAGGCCTGGTTGCACTGCCCGTGAAGCACCAACTGCTTTAGTGAGTGCACCTTCACTGAAAAGGAGGAATCTTTTTCCCTTTGTGTCTAGACTGGGGAGGCCATCGCACTGCCTGGAAAAATTAGGTTCAAAGGGCTGGAGAAAGGAGTACGCTTAAATGAAGGACGTTTACTCTTCTTTTAACCGGGCAACAGAGTAGACTTGCCTCCGGTAAACATTTGGATGTATATATCCAGATCATCCCCAAACAGGCGTCCTCCCCTAAAGGGGACCACTGCCAAGTATCTTTTGCAAGAAACCTCGGCCTCCCACTGTTTTAACGAAAGGGACCTGCGCCATGAGTACCTGCAGGAGATTCAACCGGGATGCTTGCTGAACCCCTGAGTCCATTGCATCACACGCAAAACACAAGGCCTTAAGAAGGTTCTCATAACCTCAATTTCCTCTGTAGGGAGGAGGTTTAATCATCTGCTTCATTTGTTCCTTGAGGAACTGACATACACCAATGGCTTCAACTGCAGGTTGTACTACAGCCCAGCCATGGAAGAGAAGGCTTTCAATAGGGACTCCCGCTTTTTATCGTTGGATCCTTAAAGCGCTAAACAATGTCTATAGGACAGGTCAGGCTTTTGTTTGCACAATAAATAGCTGCATCTAAAGCAGGTACCCCCCATTTCTATGTGAAACCTTCTCCATGGGATAAAGGAGGGAAAACTGTTAAGGAGGAAACAAAGGACACAGCTTCCAAGGAGGCAATTTGTAAGTGGCACGCACCATCTCTGCATAATATTGCACCTGCATCTTTTGCAACTGAGAGGTAGCAGGAATCCTCTCATACTCTGAGTCCTCATCTCCAGAGGGGATTTCTTTTCACCCTTAGAAGGCTCATCTGATGAGAGAGCCAGAGCAGATGAAGGGGATCTACCCTGTTTTGGGCTATCTTTCAAGGAGGTTGTGATAATAATAGCAATCTTCCTTCTAGGCCATCCAAAGCAACTTTTTAGGCGTCCTCAGTGAAGTATACAGAGGCTGCCATAGGAGAAGCTGCAAAAAACAGACAGGGGTCATCCTGTAAGGCTGCTATCAGGCTGACAGGGGGGGATGGTAAACTGCAGGCAAGCTCAGATTTCTTCAGCATAAGCGGGGATCTTCTGATGCCTCTTTACCAGCCATTGCCCCTCTTCTCGGGGACATATTCCTTACTGTAAAGCAAAGGTACTATCCACAAAAAAATGCAATCACTGTTGTGTTATAGTCCTACAATACACATATATTAGCTCACTGCACTAACCTGATGCCGAGTAGGAGTCTTGGTTTGCCTGGTTAAATCCACAGGGATGCTTACAGCCCACAGTCTTTGTCCATGCCACTTACAGAAGGCTTCTGGCGTGCTGGGCTTTAAATCAGCCTCTTGATGCCTGCACACTGGTGCGCCGTGTCCGCACTAGGGCACGCGCAACCACAGGCCCCCTCTCATCTGTCATTAGACAGCATAAAACGCGCTCCCGACACGCGCATGTGCATGCGCCACTGTCATGGCGGCGCCCAGGGCAACAAAGAGAAGGGGAGGGATTACTGGGGCACCATTAGGGGACCCCTGTATGCATTTTGTGGCTGAGCAGCAGCGGAAGGAGGGGAGAGTGGCATTTTTTATTGACCGACTTTACTGAGCTTGTTCCTGGATGGCTATGTAAGAATACACCAGGTATGCATTTACTCCCTCCAGTGTTGAAAACCAGGAAAAGACATCTACTCACAGAAGATAATTACAAAATAAATTTCTTCTTCTTACCTTATCCACGCCGCAGGAAAGCTACTAAAGTAGTTCCAGCTTTCACCATCACGGCGGGTAAGTTGTGCAAACCTTTAGGTTTATCAAGGGTTCCATTAGAGAAACCTCATACCTGGACCTGTAGAAGACTCTGCCAGAAACCTTTTCGTCCCACAGATGTATTAGTTCACCAAAGTCTGGATCCCAGAGCCCAGACCTCCGCAGAGAGACATTATAGGCAAAACCTTGTTTCTTCTTTACACGAGACCCGTGTACCAACAATCTTAGGCTTTTGATATCGGCCCGAGGAATGAATCCGGTTATAGCTCCTAGTCTCCATAGCCAGACCATCAAAAGAGCTGAGGCACTCTCCATTTGGGAGGGGTTATATAGGGGAGGAACTCAATTTTAAATGGGTTAACCAGTGTTCCAATTCACCTGTGGTGACTACATAACCCATTTAGTAATTAAGGCTCTGTGTCCCGTGATGTATGATCAAGAAACTTACATTTCCCTCTGAAGTTCATAGGGAAACCAACAATTCTAGGAATGTTGATCACATGGGTCACTGCAGCTCCCACTGGTTCCTCTGCTGCCCTCCACCTCCCTGCTGTAATGAGTGGATAGAGCAGGCTTACCAAATTTCCCATCACAGATTTCCTTAAAGCGGATCTCCAGTAATTTTTTTCTCTTTCCATCTATTAAATCTTCTGCAGTAAATACCTTATACAGGCAACTTCCTGTTTCTTGTCTGAAAAAAAGCCTTGGCTTATGACATCATGCACCAGTCTTTCTCTCACTCTCATGAGAGTTTGCCAGGGGGCGAGGGGGATGAGTTATAAGAGGGCAATGAAAGCTGAAGAGTTGGTGGTGTGTCTGTGTAAATCCAGGAAGTGACCAGGCCGCAGCTTCAGCTGCTCACAGATAAATAATTGCAGCCAGACTTAGTGGAGGAAGATTTCTGCAGCCATTTGTCAAGTACAGAATCACAGTATATATAAAATATAATGCAAAGTGGTTGGTGGGAAGCTTCAGAATGACAAGATGTTTTTATTACACATTATGTGAGCAGACTGCAGTTCCTCTTTAATTATTTCAGACTTGACCAATCCAGTTACCCCTGTAATGTTTGTTTCTGTAATTTTTTTATTTTTTTTTATTTCCACCCTTCTGTGAAACAGGACATCCCTAAAAAAAGAAAAAGCTTGGAGGTTCCCACGTCTTAAAGTCTATGCCAAATTTAAGGACCCCAAAACCTCCAGACGCTCATCTATATTGTCTGTCATATCCCCCATAGACTTCAAGCAATTGTGCATGGATTCGAAGTACTCTAATGAGGATGTTCTGCACTGTTCCCACCCTCACAAAGACTGCAGTGCAAGCCAGTATATATATATTTATATATATATATAACTATATTTATACCTATAAATCCCTGAATGCAGAGTCAGCACAGTGAAATACTCTTTCATGCAATTACCCCCTTGTCCCCCAAATCACCCTTCCCTCAGCATCTTGGGGGTTAATGGCCGCTGCGTGTCTGCAAGAGAGGAGGGAGAAGACAGCTTAAATCAAAAAGCTTCAGGGTATGAAAAAAAACCTCCCCTCTCACCCAATCAGAGTCTCGTGAAAAATTAAACTGATCAGCGTAATTAGCTTAATTAAGTAATTTGACTACGGGACACGGCATATGGCGAGGAGGAAACAAAAGAGGGAAACATATTTAAAGTAAAAATAATGCGGATTTTAATACTCGATCCCCAGACATCAGCAGATCCGGGCCTGGGCCCCAGCGTAGTAATTAAAAAGCGCGCTTTCACCGGCAACATTTCTAAATTACCCCTCCCTTCCTTCGCCTGCGAGCCCCCTCTGTGCTAAAGATGCCCCCTCCCCATCCCTCAGACAAGAAACTAATTAAAACTGTAAATGAATTAGCTGCGTTGTATTTTTGGAACAGAATTAGTAATGAGAACTCAGGCCTTGGATCTTTTGCGCAGACGCATTTTTTTTTCAAGAATACTAAAGAATACGCCTGATTTACAAACTAACCCATCCAAAAACAGAGATCTTGGTTAAGGGGTGGGAAGTGGTAATCTGAATTACCTCCAAGCTTCTACAGCTCTTTAAATAGTAAGATTGTCCTGTGGGAGTTTCTATCTCTGTTCGCTTTCACAAGATCATTATGACGTTGTCACTTGTGGGGAGGGACACCGTCATTTGAGTCTGCAATGTTGGGAGCAGTTATCAGAACTGAAGATCCTGGTGACAATATCTCACCAATGTGGTCTAGAAGATATTTAAAGCTTTAACCTCCTGGAAAAAAGATTTATCCTTGCAGGAGATCCCTATTGCTCCCGCCTCCTTTCCATGGCAAGGTCTACCTGCTCATCTGGCTTGGAGATTATGAATAATATACATAATGAATGATATACTTACCTTATTTCTCACTTCCCCAAGCAGCGGCACTCTCCTCTCAGTTCAAAGGTCTTGGGTTGTGGAAGAGCCATCGGCATCCTCCCATACAATGCAGGACTGACGTCAGAGAGCTTAGACCAGTCTAGCAATGAAGGAAAAAGACTTCAGAGGACGGTCATTAGAAGAGTAGAAGAAGATTGCAAGAGCTAAGTATAATCACATAATTCATCATCCCTAGCCCAGGGTGTCAACCTTTTGACCTTTCTGGGGCCATATTGGAAGAAGACAAATTGTCTTAGGCCACAAATAAATGCACTAACAATAAGGATAGCTGGTAAGCGTACCTCCTGTGGCTCTCAAATGGTAGGTGTGGCCACGCTCGCTCACTATAATGACTGGTTACTGGCAGAGCATCTATTCGTGTCACTATACATAGACAGCGATTACCTGCGGTGAGCGCTGCTGGGCAAAGAGTTCCTCCAGTAGTGATCACTGAAGGTAATCGCTGGCTGCTCTGCTAGCGAACTGTCTTTCTAGTGAACGGGGCCGGCAGCCGTACCTACCATTGAGAGCCATAGGATGTATTGGGGGGCACAACTGAAATGGGGGGGCACCCCTCTAAATTTGGCCATGTAGCATTTAACTTACCTGGCGCCCTTGCATTTTCCTGGTGCCGGTGCTTTAGCAAACATGGCAGCCCCATCTCTCTGCGGCATTTGCCTGCTTGTCAATGTAGGCTGCCGTGTTGCTATGTTTGCATGGCATACTCGGCATCTCTACAGCTGTGCATGGGCAGGTTATCTGTCTTAGCCACTGTGGCTGCTGTGCTTGAAAGGCATTCCCAGCATCCCTCCAGAAGGGTCGGGTCACGTGCTAAACTCTCTGGGGCCATGGAGTTGGACACCCCCTGCCCTAGCAAAAATGAGCAGTTACACTTGCAAGGGAGAGGGAGGACCACGTCAGCAGTTATTTTCTCTCATGGTTTCAGCTTTACAGCTAATCTCCAGGCAAACAGCTAAACACACAGTAGAAATACACATACAGTACTATTAAGATATAAATGTATGATTCTGTCCAACCACTTTTCTGATTTATACTTCTCGCCAGATAGCACAGCCAGAAGTGTGACACCATAGCTCCAAACTCTCCCTGATTTTAAGGGACTGTCCCTCATTGGAAACAAAGTCCCTCTGTCCCTCTTTCTTCCTCATCTGTCCCCTCATTTTGGTCTGATCTATATAGTTGTATATAAAATGAACAATTTATCTTTCAAAACCTGTTTCCCAGTGCTAACATTTCATCCGATTTCTAAATTGCTGCATTTGTAAATTCCAAAAGCCAATATAAAGGAATAGTAGTGGTAAAAAAGCACTTGTGGGTTTAACCAATCATTTTTTTGTATAATTCTCCTTTAAGGGGGCGTGGCAGGGGGGTGTCCTATGCCTGCATAATTTTGCTAATTGGTGTCCCTCATTCCCCAGCTCAGAAAGTTGGGAGATATGTGACACAACTACAACTGGTTAGAGGCCATAGTGACAGGAGGTCTTCCTTACACCTCTGGTCAAAATTCCCCTGGAATGGAGGCCAGGGGATGAGAGGGCACAGTGTAGAATGGGCCCAAACTGCCCAATCACAGGTGCTCATTTTTGGTAGATAACTTTGTGAGATGCACTTGAGAGTAACTGGTAGACAAGGACATTGTGTTGTCATTCTATAGTAGCGTGACCAGACATCCATGGTTCCAGGGACAGTCCCTGGATTGAGGACACTGTCCCCGGGACCAAGTCTGTCCCCGGTTTTGTCCTCGGATTGGATTTGAACAGGGGTTGGGGTTAATTTCAAAGACAAATTCTGATTTACGCACCCCCGCTCCTTACAGCTTAGAGGGGTGATGTATTTTGTTTCCATTATCTGTGCCCCTTTCTGATGATCATGTGCTGGTCTGAGCGGAGGGAATATTTCTTCAGTTTCGGCTACATGCCCATTCAGCTCCGCTCGCATGTTCTTCTGCTTGCTTGGCTCAAGTCACGGCCAGCCGCCCTGCCTGCTTATGTCCTTGCCTTCCCCTTGGGCCTGGGACTCGGGTGCAGGACAGATCCTTTCAAGAACACATGGATGATCCGAACAGGAGGCACAGAGAGGACAGCAGGAGCTAGTACTGCCGAGCAGGTCTTCAAAACAGTCAGCGCTGGGTGTGGAGCCTAGTGAGGATTGTAATGTCATGAGCAGTGAAAAGTCAGGCAGCTGCAGCCAGAAGGGCTGGCAGGGCCTGAAGAGGTCTTACTGGGAGCAGTAGTCCATCATTAGCACTAAATACTTTTTATTCCTATTTTTGCTACAATAAAGGGTCCCTGCCTGCAAAAGGCAGCTGATTGAGTTAGAGTTAGGCCTAACCGTGCCCTGGAGTTAAGTGATGTGCTGGAGAGAGAGAGAGTAACAGTCTGCAAGCAAGTGATGTGCTGGAGGAGGACTAGAGTAAGAAAGTGAATAAAGTTGTCCCAAATGATTGATTTACAATCAAACCAATTGCTTGTTCTATTGGACATCCACATATTCCTATCCCTATCCAAGTTCAAATCCCTCAGTAAAAATACAAAATGGACTGTTCATTGTCTCAAAGGTGACTGGGAAGTTAATGCTGGCTGGGCAGGGTAAAAGGTGAGCCACAACTTTCAGCAGCTTACGGGGGTACCGCTACATACATGATGACCCCTGAGGGACTACCCTCAGACCTGAGCTTTGGGAAGAAGAGGGCCACCCTGGAGAGGAGGATTCGGTAAATGATCCTGCCTGTTCCTCCACCTCCTTGACATAACAAGCATATAAACCTTGCATTGAGGAGGGACCCACTTTTAAAAAGAAATATTTTTTAGGTTTACATTAACATGTTAAAGATTATATGAGATTTTAATGATTAAGCTTTCATATACTGTATCTACTAGCGATTTTGGTGAGATGACTCACCAAAAAAGTTCTAAAATGTGCTAATACCCTTTGAGCAATTCTGGTCACTTCTAGGATAAATGCTCTGCAGAATGTTGAAGATCATTTCCTGGCCTGTAGCCTTGCCGAGTAAACTTTCTGTGTAGTCATATCCTAGATCTAGGCTCCAGCTCTTGATCTGCATGGGTTAATTTGACACGCTTCAAAGGATGGACCAGAGCGAAATGCCGTCTCCTAATCAGATATGCAAATTGCAGACTTGTCAGCTCAAATATACTGTTTAATTAAAAGGCCCATTTTCAAAGGCAACTGAAAAAAAAAAAATCTGAAAATTGAGTGGTAGATGTTCTAACATTAAACCGTGGCTAAGACACAATCTCTTTGCCTAATGCACTCAGAAGACAAAGCTCAGAAAGGGATAGATACATTGTTACATTTCTGTCAAGATAACGCAAGAGAAGCCATTTTGTACCAGCAGTCTGCCGAAAAACGACCGTACCTTTATAAACATCAGGTTGTGTTTACTTAATCAGGTTTTTAATTATGAGCTTCATGAATACCTGAGCTGTGGTTATAGACCAACTCCAGCCAAAACATTTTATTTCATTTTGGAAAGACTGTGGAAAGGGTAGAGTCCCCTTTCAGGTTTTAATTGCCATATGAGTCCCCCTGCCCTTTTCCTGTCAAGATGATCTGGAAATCTCTCCAGTGGGGACAAAAACATTATTTTATAGCGTAAGGAAGGGTTGGAATTATTGACAATGTGGTAGATTCACGTATCTTTTACGGCGGCGTATCTCCAGATACGCCGCCGTAATTTGAAATCCGTGCCCGCGTATCGTTACGCCGATTCTCAAAGGCAGATACGCTAAAAAAATAGGCTTCCTCCGCCGACGTAACTTGAATGCGGCGGCGTAGAATTGTGTGCAATATTACGTTGGCCGCTAGGGGCGCTTCCGTTGTTTTCGGCGTAGAATATGCAAATTACCTAGATACGCCGATTTACAAACGTACGTGCGCCCGGCGGTAGTTTTTTACGTCGTTTGCGTAAAGGCTTTTTCTGCGTAAGGTTGCTCCTGCTATTAGGAGGCGCAGCCAATGTTAAGTATGGACGTTGTTCCCGCTTCGAAATTTGAATTATTTACATCGTTTGCGTAAGTAGGGCTGGACGTAATTTAGGGCTGGACGTAATTTACATTCACGTCAAAACCAATACGTTGTTGCACCGTACTTAGAAGCAATACACACTGGGATATGTACACGGACGGCGCATGCGCCGTCCGTACAAAACGTCAATCACATCAGGTCATCATACATTTACATAAAACACACCCCCCTTCCACATTTGAATTACGCGCGCTTACGCCGGCCCCATTTACGCTATACCGCCGCAACTTACGGAGCAAGGGCTTTATGAATACTGCACTTGCTCCTGTAAGTTACGGCGGCGTCGCGTAAATACGACACGCTGCGCCGCCGTAAGAAGAAGCGCACGTACCTGAATCTACCCCATGTTTTCATTACCGCGTGGGGTTTTCTGTCCAGGTGATAGCTGCACCCCTATTTCTCGGAAATTAGGGGAAATTTCTCTAGTGGGGTAAGACAAAAAAATAAAAACCTGTCATAAATGAAAATTTTACCAACTTTAGCCAAATAAATTATTTTGGCTAGAACTTTGGCTAGGGAATCTGTATTGATAGAAGTACTGTAAAATAACTATTATTGCTCTTCAAAACATTATTCCCAGTACACTGTGGCACCTACAAACATCTCAGAGAAGCATCCCAGAAGGGCCACAGTGAAAATTATCCTTCCAGCTTTGTGAATGTGCACTTTGTTGTGTTTGCTTTTTCATTAGTCAGCTCTCTCCTTTGGTTTGTATTATGTTTTAGAGTTGTTCAATGGTTAATCCCTCATTCAGTTATATGTCACTGGGTATACCACTGTCACTGGTACAGCGACAGCACGGATGAATATTATCTCTTGCTTATCCACTTCCCTAGGTCTTACCTCGCAAGCTTGGAAAAGCAGGATGTCTGGGGCTGGGGTTCCTCCAAAAGATTACAGCAGGGGCCTAGTTGCTTTTGATATCTGCTGTCAGTCCATTGTGCCCAGGAGAGACCGCTATGCGTCACAAAATTACATCACTGCCGCCATTATCTGACACGCAGAGCTGGGGAACCAAAGAGCCATTGTTTATTAAACTATTGGAGCCCAGAGCAGTCACAGAGTGATAGTACAGTGTTTTAAAAATATAAATGTGAATTTTTACCTTGCATGTGAGCATTTATACCTGTGATGCCATGTTGTATTAAATTAGTATTGAACCCTCACATTGAGAACAATAACAAAAATATTCAATGGTAAACTATTTGATTAAGAAAAGTGCGGTATGTGGTTTGAAAAAAAAAACTACATACTCACCTAGGTGGGTGCAGCATTAATCCAGCCTCTAAGACCAAAAACCAAGTGATCAAAGATCACTCAGTTCTCGGTCTTCAGTGCGCACAGAGCCATTGACTATCAGTTATCGGCTCTCTGCTTTGCCCCTCCAGCACTCACTGAAGCTCCAGGCTGTGAACAGAGTGGGAGGAGTTGGCTCAGGGTTTTAGCAGCTCACTGAGAGGCTGAGCCTTCTTCCACTCAGGCATCTGGGTGGATCCCGATATTAAAGTTAGGATTTCTCCAGAGTCTGGACCAGCTGAGTGATGTCAACAAACAGCAGACTTTAGCCTGCTGTTGGCTGAACCTGGGTTACAGTAATGCACAACAAAATGCACTTCTGTGACCTACAGGAGAAGTAGCACCAAAAGAGACCTACATCTCATGTAAAATCTTCCCCCAGAACTTGGAGTGCTTTCAATGCTACTGGCTCTGGCTCTTTTTCAGCAAGATGCTTTCCCAGGTCCTAGCTCTGCTTCATTCTGAACGTATCCACAGTGTGGGATACCTGGATGATCTCCTGTTAAAGGACCAGTCCGCCCAAACCCTGTCAGTCGTTGACTGAAGGACAGTGCAAAATGTAGATATTTGGATGGATCCTCAACCTCAGAATGCATTGCTAGACCCAACTCACTAGTTGCAGTACCTAGGCCTGATATTGTGTATGGTCCTGATCAGGATCCTCCTTCCCCAGGTTAAAGGGGTTGTAAAGGTTTGTTTTTATTTTCTAAATTGGTTCCTTTAAGCTAGTGCATTGTTTGTTCACTTACCTTTTCCTTTGATTTCCCTTCTAAATTTTTTTTTCTTTGTTTTCTTTGTTTCAATTTCTCACTTCCTGTTCCTCCTCAATAAGCTGTTCTGGCTGACTAACCCCCAGGCAGAACGGCTTGGATGATGGGGGCAAGCTTACTGAGGAAAAACAGGAAGTGAGAAATTCAGACAAAGAAAAAAAACATTTAGAAGGGAAATCAAAGGAAAAGGTAAGTGAACCAACAATGCACTATCTTAAAGGAACCTATTTAGAAAATAAAAAACAAACCTCTACAACCCCTTTAAGACTAATGATCCCATGTCCTGTACTGTATTCCAAGAAAAGGATTTTACAGGGAAGTCAAAAGCAGTGGCGGTTCGTCCATGGAGGGCGCTGGAGCGCCGCCCCCTCTGGCTCCGCACTGCCACTGACTAATAACATAGATTCATTGCATTGCATGAATCTATGTTATTGTCGCCGCTGCCGCTGGTCTAATTCAGGTGGCTGGACCTTGAGCGCCGGCCACCTGAATAACGGCAGCTGGTTGGCTGTACGGAAGTGCCTATCAGAGCCAGCGGCTCTGATAGGCTTTCCGAGTACAGCCCTTAGGCTGTAGTCGGCTTCCGAATGCTTATCCTCGGGACGTACCGGCGGTGCATTCCTGGGATAAGACTGACAGGTGTCTCAGCCAATCAGGTTCACCGGTTCTGGCTATCGGTAACCTGATTGGCTGAAGCGTCATCGAGGGCGGGAGAAGATGTCGAGGGACGTGGATGGCTGACTCCAGTAAAGGTAAGTTCCAGGCAGGGGGGGAAAGGGACATTTTACAGGGCACAGCGGCGATGAAGGACACAGTGACATCAATGGGCACAGTGGCGACAATTGGCACAGCGACATGAATGGGCACAGTGGCGACAATTTGACACAGTGGGGGGACAATGGGCACAGTGGGGACAATTGGCACAGCGACATTAATAGGCACAGTGGCGACAATTTGGCACAGTGGCGACAATTAAAGGGCACAGTGACATCAATGGGCACAGTGGCGACAATTAAAGGGCACAGTGGTGACAATTGACACAGTGGAGACAATTGATGGTGCAGTGGCTGTGTTTGATGGCATGGCACAGTGGCTGCGTTTGATGGCATGGCACAGTGGTGCGAATTGATGGCACAGTGGCTGCGTTTGATGGTATGGCACAGTGGCTGCGTTTGATGGCATGGCACAGTGGCTGCGTTTGATGGCATGGCACAGTGGTGCGAATTGATGGCACAGTTGCTGTGTTTGATGGCATGGCACAGTGGCTGCATTTGATGGCATGGCACAGTGGCTGCCTTTGATGGCACGGCACAGTGGCTGTGTTTGATGGCATGGCAGAGTGGCTGCGTTTCATGGCATGGCACAGTGGTGAGAATTGATGGCACAGTGGCTGCGTTTGATGGCATGGCACAGTGACTGCATTTTTTTTTTTTTTTTTTTTTTTCTTTTTTCCACTTCAGACTAACCCCAGCAAGAGACTTGCTCATGATTTTATTCATAATTCTGTCTCTACTTCCGGTTTTGCATCATTTGTGGTTTATATGCATGTTTTTATGCATGTTGTTCTGCTTTTTATATCTCATTTCCCTTTTTTTTTTTTTTTATATTGATTATGCCTACCATTTCATTGTCCCTCTACTTGGGACTAAGGCGTTAAACACAAAGACCGAGTTACTACATGTATTTATCCTCAGTGGGCCAAAAAAAAAAAAACATATATATATTCATCCCCTCTCCCCAACCCCCCCCCCCACCCCCCCCCCCCCCCGACCATCTCACGACTCCACCTGAAGAATCTATTCCCTTTATTCCGACTGTTTCTCTAATCCTCTTTCAGGTTTTCTGCAAAACTCCAAGATTTTTTGAATTCTAACCAAGAAACCCAGCTGCCCTTGCACTCCTGCTTATTTTTATCTGTACCAAGTTTTATTTTCTCCCTCCTATATGTATCCTCAACCGAGTCGATCCACTCCCACATTTGTGGGGTATCCGACTCCCTCCATTTTAGCGGGATCAAGCGTTTCGCTGCGTTCAACAGGTGGGGGATCAGTGAGGCTTTATATTCTTTAACTGACCCCTCCCCCCCATGAAAAAGAACTACCCATGGGTTATCTTCTACTTCTTTTTTAGTTATGATTTTTATCAGGGACAGGATTTTTTTCCAATAAATTTTAACCTTTGGGCAATTCCACCACAAATGTGCCATTGTTCCCCTATGCCCACATCCTCTCCAGCATTCCTCTGACTCTCCTTCTCTAAATTTACCCATTTTGTCTGGGGTAGCGTACCATCCCGTCAGGCACTTAAAGTTCATTTCCGCGGTTCTTACATCAACCGCCGAGGTGTGAGTTAAATTCAGGATTCTTCCTATAGTTATCTTTCCCCTTGGAACATTCAGGTCTCTTTCCCACTTTTGAATGTATTTTAACGTATCCGTCTCATCCATTTTTTGCAAATATTTATATATTTTAGAGATATTCCCTTTTGAACTTTTAGTGCCACACATTTGTTCCAATATGGTGTACTCCTCCCGTGACCGTATAGGGTGTGGAAGATGTTTGACGAATGATGACAACTGCAGGTACCTCCACTCGTCAAGCATCATAAAATCTATCATGTGTTTAATTTCGTGAAATGTCATTATTTTACCTTGTAGTGTTATATCTTTTAACTGAACTCTGTTTCCTATCCAATTACCACCTACTTCCCTTGTCCCTGGTGCAAAATATTTATTTTCTTTTAGATCTAAAAAAGGCGAATTGTATTTTGTTTTTAATTGTTTGTGTACTCTCTCCCAAATCCTCAACGCGTTGTGTGTGATTGCATGTGCTGACGTGTGTATATATCTAAATTTTGGAGGGTTCCAAATCAATCTCCCTAACTGTGCTCTAGCTAGTGAACATTCAATACTTATCCATCTTTTATCCTGTGACTCTTTAGCCCATTCTATAACCCTTGAGAGAACCGAAGCGTTATAATACATTCTAATGTCTGGAACCGCTAGGCCCCCCTTATCTTTGGCCCGTTTTAAGGTTTGGGCCGAGATCCTATGTTTTTTGTTGTTCCAAATATAATTCATAATAAGGGAATTAAGTATTTTAACATATGGTGGAGGTAGATAAATTGGTAGCATTTGAAATTTGTATATGATTTTAGGCATTAAAATCATTTTCGCAACATTAATCCTTCCGAACCACGAAATAGGTCTATTATAAATATTTTTGATTTCCTTTTTTATTTCGTCGAGCAGAGGGATATAATTTATTCTATAAATTTTATTTAGGGTATTTGCCAATTTAATGCCCAGATAATTTATCTCTTTCTGCCATGAGAAGCTATATTTTTTCCGCAAGTATTGTTCTTCCTCTTTGTGGATATTGACATTCAAAATTTCCGTTTTCGCTGTATTCATTTTGAAGTTGGAGACCTCCCCATATTGTCTTAAGGTAGCTATTAAATTTGGAAGGGTGACTCTCGGGCTACATATAAAAAACAAAACGTCATCGGCAAAAGCAGCCAGTTTATGCTCCTCTTCTCCTACTTCTACTCCATATATTTCTGGGTTTTGTCTGACCATTGCCAATAAGGGTTCTAATGTTAACACAAAAAGGAGGGGGGACAAAGGGCATCCCTGCCTAGTCCCATTTCTCATCTCAAAAGGGGCTGATAGGGATCCGTTTATTTTTATCCTAGCACATGGGTGCTGATAAAGAGTTTTAATCCACCCTATCATCCTTGGGCCTAGTCCTATGGTTTCTAATGTTTGTATCAGGAACCCCCAGTCTACCCTGTCGAACGCCTTCTCAGCGTCTACTGACAGGAGCAGACCGGGGGTCCCGCTTTCCCTCAGCTGTTGGAGGAGGAGAAGAGCCCTGACCCCGTTGTCTTTACCTTCCCTTCCCGGGATAAATCCAACCTGGTCTGGATGGACCATGTCTGTCATCACTCCCTTCATTCGAACAGCCAGAATTTTCGCGTATAACTTAGTATCCGCGTTCAAGAGCGAGATAGGTCGGAAGCCTGAACAGGTCGTATTATCCTTCCCCTCCTTTTTTATCACTGTAATTGTTGCTGTTAATGCCTCTCTACTCATCTCGTAGTCTGATCCCAGTCCATTAAAGTATTGACAGAGTCTAGGCACTAAAATAGTGCTAAATCTCTGTAGATACGCAGACGAAAAGCCATCAGGCCCAGGACTTTTCCCCTTGGGAATAGTTTTTAGTACCTCATTTATTTCCTGCTCCGTTATAGATTCCTCCATTCCTACTATCTCATGCTCTTCTAGCTTCGGGAGATTGGCTTGCTGTAATACTTCCCTGGTCTTATCCCTTTTTTCACTTGGGTCCCTGATCTTTTGTTGGACACCATATAATTCTCCATAGTAGCTTCGGAAGGCTTCCGCGATTTTATTTGTAGCGTAGACTAAATCCCCATTACCATTCCTGATTTTTTCAATAAGATTCCTAGTTTTCTTTTTTCTTACCATTCTAGCCAAATTTTTACTAGGTTTATTTCCCCAGACATATCTTTCTCTCTCTGTCCTGTCTATGAATTTCCTAGATTCTTGTTCCACCAAGGCTCTATATTCATCTCTTGTTATAATTAGCTTATGGAGTATTTCCCTCTTTTGCCCCTGAGATTTATGTTCCTGTTCTAGTCTGAGAATCTCCTCCCTTAACGTTTTTAATTTATTCGTTCTTATTTTGTTTTTCCTTATCCCTTCTGCAATAAAAATCCCTCTAATATAGGCTTTATGAGCGTCCCACAGGGAAGCTCTTGAGATACCCTCCTTATCATTCTCCTGGAAGTAAAATTCCAGCTCTTTCTGTATCCTCTCGACCACATCCTCGTCTCCCAACAGACTCTCATCTAGTCTCCATTCTGGTGGAGAAGCTCTTGGTATAGAGGTGACTATTTTCATGGTTATAGGCGCGTGGTCGGAAATCGTCATGATCTCACACCTTACTTCAATCACACTCTCCAGAAGTCTATGGTCAACGAGGACGTAATCGATCCTCGAGTACGTCCCGTGAACAGGTGAAAAATACGTGTAATCCCTAGCCTTGGGATTAAAGATTCGCCAAACATCCACCATTTGGTTTTGTGTCATTTGTCTTGTCAATATCTTTAGCTGCTCACGATTAGTTCCCTGCACACCGGACGTACTATCAAGGTTTGGGCACATGCAGAAATTGAAATCACCCATTAATACTACATGGCCCTCTTCAAATTCTTTTAATTTTCTCAGAATTTTACTTATATATTTAACCGCATTCACGTTAGGAGCATAGACATTTGCCAAGGTATATACCTCCCCACCTAGTTTTATTTTTAAAAACAGGAATCTCCCCTCGGGATCTGTCTGTCTGTCCACCAATGTGAATCGAACTCTACTAGCAAACCCTATCGCAACCCCGCGGGATCGAGATGAAATTGTGTCTCCATAGTACCACACTGGGTATTCTGGTGAATACAACTTTATGTTGGACTCCAATGTAATATGGGTCTCTTGTAAATAAGCAATATCCGTTTTATATTGTGTTAATTCACTGAGGATTTTATGTCTCTTACTATGAGAGTTTAAACCTTTTACATTGTAAGAGAGGAACTTAAACTCTGTCATATAACTTTTTTTTTTTTTATTTTTTTATTTTTTTTTTGCGCTTTAAGGAATTCTCCCGTGGAGTCGTTCAGATGGTCCCCCTCCCTCCCCCTCCCTAGCCCTCCTCCCCCCCCCATTTTCCTCCCGCCCCTCCCCCTGCCTACCCACCCCCCCTCCCTCCCTCCCCCACCTTGGCCCACTCTTGGCCTGGGAGCCGCTGGTAGAAGACTCTTCGCCTTCATCCTTGGCTCCTCAATCGTGGTGGTGCTCAAGATACTCCCCTGACCCCCCCCCCGTCTCCCCCCCCAGATCCCCGTCTAAGCCATGCCCGATTAATCCACCCAATCTGGGAGTTCAGGTATTGTTATGTCCATTCTAGAACAGAATTCGGTCAAATCCTCCGGGAACCTTAATCGTGCTGTTTTACCCCCCTTTTATGCCTATGAGGCACGCCGGAAAGCCCCATTGATACTTTATATTATGTGCCCGCATGTGGTCTAAAAGGGGTTTCAAGTGTCTTCTTCTAGTCAACGTTTCTTTAGACAGATCTGAAAATATTTGTAGCTCAATGTCTCTATGTCTCAGGGGAGGTTTTCCTCTGAGCCTTCCCCAGATTTCTGCTTTATCGACATAGTTCCTGAAACGGACCACCACATCCCTTGGGCCGTATCTTTCTATCTGTTGGGGATTCCCCACTCGGTGTACTCTCTCGATCTTGAGGGATTTAGATTCAGCTGCTCTCTCTAATAGAGGATTAAAGATTGTGTTCATGGTGTCTCTGAGATCCTCGTCCTTTTCTTCTACAATCCCTCTGATTCTAAGGTTCTGTCGCCTATTACGATTTTCCTGATCCTCAATCCTATATACCGCCAGTCTCTGGTTTTCAGTCAGGGTCTTTACTTGTTTTTTCAAGAGGCTTATTTCCTGTTCCTGCTCCTCAATTCTCCTTTCCGTCTCTACCACTCTGTCGTTGAGCCCCCCCAAGTCTACTCTTATCTTATTGATTTCTGTCTTGATGATGTTTTCCATGGAATTTTCCATCCTCAATAGCATTGCATTCATCTCTGCCTTTGTCGGGGGGAGCGTATCTTGGGCTATCTCCTGTACATTATATTGCTCTTCTTCACTTTCAAGTGTCATTTCACCTCTAGAGCTCTCGGTGCTGCCTGTTCCTACCCCCTTTTTTGTAACAGTCTTTTTTTCATTTTTTTTTGCAGAGCCAGGGCTTTTGAGGGTCCCTTCTGGCGTCATGTATTGCTGTATGGAGCTATTCCCCAGTTTATTCTTAGTTGGTTTTGTAGTACCCCCTCTCGTTGATCTATTCATTTTGTTGGCGGGTCTAATTCTCTTCCCCAGTTTGGAAGTGAAGCTACTAGGAGGGGATAAAGGGCGAAGACAGTGACTGCATTTGATGGCATGGCACAGTGGTGACAATTGATGGCACAGTGGCTGCATTTGATGGGCACAGTGAGGCTGCAATTTTTTTCTTTTTCGTTTGCGCCCCCCCAAAAATTTTGAGCACCAGCCGCTACTGGTCAAAAGTCCTATTTTGTTCTGCCTGAGGTTCAGTTTTAGGAAGATGGCTGCAAAACTACTGGAGCCAGCGTAGGTTGCCAACTGATTTGATGGCTGCAGTGTGGAGCTATGAAAGAGATCAGATAATATGCAATAAGATGATGTTTGTATATAGAAATAGCAAAGGCAATGAGGAAACAAAGGTACTTGAGGGAAGGGGAAGGTGCGGGAAAAGAGGAAAGGGAACAGAGGGGCTGGAACGACTTTTTCCTAAATAAATAGAGATAAGCTTATATGACCTGAAAGGTAGGTGTAAAGTAAGAGTGAGGGCTATTCTGTGCTCCAGTTGAGAAGGTAGTGGATTCTGAGGCTTCAATAATAGGAATCTAAAAGGAAGAGGGGTTCTATGATTAAAACAGAGTGCAGTAAGTGTGCTGTAACCAGGGATCCCACTGGTGACAAAATCTATCTTGCAGAAGATGGGCTTTAACAAAAAAAGAATTCTTAATAAGTGTAGCAGGGTCACACTATCATGGACTACGATAGCCTGAATCCCCACTGGAGCTCTAGTTATATTTGTATATACATGTTGATATCTTTTTAGAAGCCATGCATTGTGGGATTGGAAGTACCGGGAGATATGGACTCCATTGACACTTAGTAGAAATAGACTACATTTCCCACAATGCCCTGCCTTCTTGGCGCACATGACACATCCGCACAGACTTATGGGGGAGGTTACTTAAAGGCAAGGAGGAGCTGACTTTGCTCTCTCTGGACCTGCATCTTCTCCTCTGCGGAGCTGAGGAGAGCAGCACAGCCAAGCTGCTAGGCCTGAAGCCTGGGCCTGGATCCACCGGGAGACCAACAATTCGGAGGGAAGCAAGACCACGGGTGCTCAGCTCGTGTTCCAGGAGACCGGAGAAACTCACCAGCTGACAATTGTAACAGTGGAGAGCCTGATACCGGAGACCGCATGTTGCGGAGCAGTGACTGATCGGCACGTCTTTGTGAAGGACTCAGGCGGATCGGCCTGTTCGGGTGAGAGGGGGTCGCATGCCCAAACTTCAAACGCCACTTCAGCTGATAATTTAGTATTAGTCCATAAACCGGAGCCACATGTTTTGATATCTGACTGAATCAGAGAGACCTAACAAGTTGGGATTTATACCCACAGAGTTGACTGACACTGACTAGAAATCAGTTCATCATCATTGGTGTTCGTCATACCCTGTTTGACTGAGTTTATTCCCTCTTTTACCCTTTTTGATTACAATTTAAAAGTGCACCAACGGCTGCAACATAAACTTTGTTCTTAGGAGACATTTGGGAGCTGTTTGAGCCAGGCCTGGCAAAGAGTTTTACATTAGCTGTTCTGCAGGACTGCCCGCTAGGGGGAGCCCGTGAGCAAAGACTGCCTATAGTAACTGATACTTAACAATATTACCCTTTTAGTTTGGGTTTTCCTTTCTTTATTTGTTGACTCTTGCAAAGAGCTCTTACAGAGTAATTTTATTGCTAATGTTTGTGTATATTGTGCATATTTAACCTGTGTTCAAACCCCTTTGCCTTCTTTTCCATATGCAAAGTAAAGCTATTCTTTTGGTTTGACTATAGTAACTGTGTGAGGTGTGTTGACTCTTGGGAGCCGCCAACTGGAAGAGGTAACAATATTGTTGTATTACCATTGCATGTTTATGTATGCTATTGTGGCTCCAGCCAAGTAGGGGTCACAATACTATTGCACTTATCTGGTGTGCCAAGGGAGGGTTCGAGCCAATTAAAGGGGGGGTGAATCGATTAATGAGAGTAGATCCCAATCTAACTAGCGGCTCCTGAGGGGGTAGCGCTACATAAGCGTGTTCATTTGTAGACGCGGGTGACTGTATTGCAAGGACATCAGAGTGTAGGGGTTGCTTCCAATTTTGGGCAATGAAAGAGACTTTTTAAAAATAAAATTATCCTTTAAGGTAGACCTTAAAGTGGTTGTAAACCCACTTTTTTCACTTTTGCCTACAGGCAAGCCTATAATAAGGCTTACCTGTAGGTATAAAGAATATCTCCTAAACCTGTACGGTTTAGGATATATTCCCCTCGCAATGCGCCGCTGATTGCAGCGGCGCATGCGCAGGGGGGATCCTCGGCTGAAGGGCCGGCCCCGACGACCCATGCCGGAAAGGAAATCTCCCGCGCGCGGGAGTGACGTCATCTCCGCTCCAGCCAATCACAGCGCTGGAGCGGCGATACCCGGAAGACACGCCGAGGCTCGGCATGGACCAGGTAAGTTACCTACCTCGTTCCGAGGTAAGTATTTCATAATGAGCTAATATGCGGTGCATATTAGCTCATTATGGCTTTTTCCTTGCAGGTGTAAAAAAATAAAAAAATTATATGCGGGTTTACAACCACTTTAAATAGAAACTTAAAATATAAGCTCACAAGAATGCGCTACACCTTCCAATTAAAGACTTGTAAAGAAATGCAAGCAAATGAATAAGCGTCATCATGAGCCGTAGTTACTTATATGTTGTACAGTCTATATTTGGGTTGATAAGTCAGCCAGATCTCACCATACAGTATGTGTCAAACATGTTTACATCTCCAGTGGAAAGACCCTACAACACATCTGTCTGTAAGACTTGCACAGAAAAGGCCTCATCTAGACAGTTTACGATAGTGTGCGGGCTAGACTCTACAGGCAGACATCAGCGATCTCTTATCTTATGAGTATTTTGGCAGGAGTGTAAAACAACATAGGGAATAGATCTAGCGGGAAGGTGCCACAATGAAAAAGCCCTATGTATATGCAGAGAACTGCCGGGAGCAGGCTTTGGATAAGACTGACCAATATTACTTACAGATCTTTGCTCACCCCGGTCAAATTAGGGGTTGTTGATAGGTCTGTAAACCTTTCCCGATGTCTCTTGGCTGAGCCTGCTCAGGAAAGAGTGCATTGGTCTATGATGGGATTTCCAAATGACTACTATTGTCTACTCTCAGCTACCTGTGCTAATTCACATACCAAATTAGTGTACAGTGTATATTCTCTGTAAGAAAGGTGTACCATAGGGTCAATTAGGAATTAGCTTTATAACTATGTGAATTTCTTGCAGGCCATATAGAGGAAGAAACCACTGTACATTATGGGAGGCATACACTATGCCCAGTTCTGGGACAAGGACCCCTAGTGCCCAGGGGGTGAAAATGCCAAACGGTTCCGTCCCTAAAAATCTATAATCATTATGCGTCAGCAAAATTCCCCTGCAAAGAAATTTGAGCACTGATCTTTATACTTACCCCTTAAAGCGGAACTTCAGTTATTTTTTCATCTTTCCATCAATTAAATCTTCTGCCCTTGTTGTTTTAACTTTGTATAGTAATCTGCCAATAAATACCTTATACAGCCCACTTCCTGTTTCTTGTCTGGGAAAAAAAAGCCTAGGTTTATGACATCATGCACAGCTCTCTCCTGAGAGTTTGCCAGGAAGGGAGGAGATGAGTCATAAGAGGGCCAGTGAAAGCTGCAAAGCTGGAGGTGTGCCTCTGTGTGTCTGTGTAAATCCAGGAAATGAACAGGCAGCAGCTTCAGCTGCCCACAGTTAAAATGGCTACAGCCAGACTCAGTGGAGGGAGATTTCTGCAGCATATTTGGCAAGTACAGGATCACAGTAAGGAAAGGGATAAGGAAAGGACCCAGAGACGAGACTCCATGAAATAATCCAATGAGATCGCCAATCAAATGTCCAAGAGCCCAAGGTCATTTAAAGGGGTTGTAAAGGTAAAAGTTTTTCACCTCTTTGCATTAAGGTGAAAAAACATCTGCCGATTATAGGCCCCCCGAACCCCCCCTTTACTTACCTGACCCCTCAAAAGTCCCGCGCAGGCTTCTCAGCCGTCTTCCCGGCTCTGTCATTGGTTGATTGGAAGCAGCGCAGCCATTGGCTCGCACTGCTGTCAATCACATCCAATTACGTGGCGTGCCGGGGGGCGGGGCCGTGTGATACAGTCGGCTATGGCCGCCGGCTGTATCACGGGAGCGCGCCCGCAAAAACTCAACTCGCTCGCATGAAGGTGTTAAGTCCTTGCGGGGGGAGCTGAGACAGCCGCCGAGGGACCCCAGAAGACCAGGTTCGGGGCCACTCTGTGCAAAACGAGCTGCACAGTGGAGGTAAATATGACATGTTTGTTATTAAAAATATATATATATAACTTTAGTGATTCTTTAATGATAAAATGGATTCATAGCAGAACAAAGCCAATGCATTTTGGGGGCCAAACACATCCCCCCCCTCCCATTATTAGGGCTTAAAGTGGTTCTAAAGGTTGAAGGTTTTTACCTTCATGCATTCAATTAATACCTTCTATGCATTAACTACTTCAGCCCCGGAATATTTTACCCCCTTCCTGACCAGAGCACTTTTTACAATTTGACACTGCGTCACTTTAACTGACAACTGATAACTGACTGTGCGGTCGTGCGATGCAGTACTCAAACAAAATTGGTGTCCTTTTTTTCCCACAAATAGAGCTTTCTTTTGGTGGTATTTGATTACCTCTGCAATTTTTATTTTTTGCACTATAAACAATAAAAGAGTGACAATTTTGATTTTGCTATAATAAATATCCCCCAATTTAAAACAAAAAAAAAAAAAGTTTCGTCAATGACGTCCTCTGAGGCGAAGAAATGGCCTCAGAAGACGTAATTGACAAAACTAGTGAGGCGGAGCCTACGCACCTACTACACAACCAGAACTTACGAGCTAAGCAGTGGAACGCAGGTGATGCGCACGCCACGGCCACACTTACCCGCTTGTATCTTAGGATTGTTCCGCCTATTATATTGAACATTCTTTTAGTCCTTTATAGCGACCTTGCCGCTGTTTTTAAAATTTTTTTTTTTTTTTTTAATAAAGGTCACTACATATATTTTACAACACCATGGGAGCCTTCTGATTTTTATTTTTTGAGGAATGTGTCAGCATATCTTGGTGTGGAGACCATCTGTTATGCTGTCTGCCCCTCCAGGGGCTCCGTGATCTGGTGAGTGGGGACACATGAGGGGGAGCACCCAAGTCACCAGATTGAACGCTTGTCACCTAGAGCACTAAGCGCTGGCTTTCTTGACTATCTTTACAGCCATACCAATCCTGCTTATAGGAGGAATTGTGTTACGGTTCTGTTGGACCTTCTCCGGACTTGTACCTGGATTATAATAATTTATTTATCCTCATATTATTATACCTCAAACTTAGGTCCTAGTACCTCCTTATCCTCAGTTGTTGATTTATTATTGGATGGACGGACTTTACTTTGACACTCATTATCTGTGGTTAATACCCTATTAGAATTTTACACTTCATGCACTTTAATATTATAATATTAGTTTGTCTTATCGTGTGTTTTTGCTTATTATCACTTATATAATAGAGGTGATTACTGTCACTTGTGCATACACACTGGTGTGTGGTCTCACCAATAATTTTTTGATTCACACTGTGTATTCAATGTGCTTATAATTTTATTAATTAGGGCAAGGCTAATACCCCTTGGTTTCGTCCCTTTATTACATTTTTTACTACTTGTCGCCAAGGTTTGGGACTATCCATTAGGTAGCGCTATCACCCCTTTTTCTACTTTTTTCTAATAGCCCTGACTCTAATGCCCCGTACACACAAGCGTTTTTACAGACGGGATAACTGCTATGAGAGCTTTCCGTCAGGAATCCCGGCAGTTTTTCTGATGGGAAAATTTCTGTACTAAAAAAGAGAGCAGGATTATTTTTTTTTCCATTAGGAAATAATCCTGGCGGGAAAACCGTTCGTCTGTATGGTTTTCCGACGGACAGAAAAACGTGCATGCTCAGAATCAAGTATGAGACGGAAGCACTCTTTCTGGTAAAACTAGCATTCGTAATAGAGGTAGCACATTCGTCACGCTGCAAATGATTGCATGAAACGCGCGAATCGTCTCTCACCAAACTTTTACGAACACAAGGATCAGCAAAAGGGTGGCACCATTGGAATGGAACTTCCCCCTTTATACTGCCATTGCACGTGTTGTACGTCACCGCGCTTTGGACGGGCAGGCTTTTGTCTGAGTGTGTGTATGCAAGGCTGAGAGAAATTCTGTCGGGAAAACCGTCGGTTTATTATCCGACGCAAAAAAACGCTTGCGTGTATGAGGCATAATACAGGAGGTGTGTTACTAGCAAGATCATCCGTGCAAAGAGTGGGGGGAAAAAAAATTAATACAGCCACCACATCTAATGATTGGTAAGTTGTAATATATTACATTTTTGGTTTTGGGTTTAATACCGCTTTAAGGCCTCATACACACAGGAATTTTTTTCTGACGTTTTTAAGAGCGTCACATGTTTTTTTTACAGCTTAAAAACACCTGTCCATGTTATTCTATATGTCCATGCACACATAGGCTTTTAGGAGCTGTAAGGCCCCGTACACACGACCGAACATGTCTGCTGAAACTGGGCCGCGGACCAGTTTCAGCAGACATGTTCGGTCGTGTGTACGGCCGATCGGACAGGATTCCAGCGTACATTTGCCCGCCAGACCGTTTTCGAGCGGACAAATGTTTCTAAACTTGCTTAGAAACATGCTCGCTGGAATCCTGTCCGTCGGACATGTTCGGTCGTCTGTACAGACTTACCGTACATGTCCGAGCGGCCACCATCCCTCGCATGCGTCGAATGACTTCGACGCATGCATGGAAACATTGACCTTTCAGCGTCGCGCACGTCATCGTCGCGGCGACGGTGCGAACACGTCACCTCGCTGTCTGTCCGCGCGGATTGTCTCTCATTTCTGTATGATGGTGTGTACAGCCATCATACAGAAATCTCCGGGCGGGCATGTCCGCTGAAAACGGTACGGCGGACCGTTTTCAGCGGACATGTTTGCCCGTGTGTACAAGGCCTAAGTGGGATAGGCGTCTTCAAGCTGCAAAAAAAAAAAAAAACCCAGGGCCAGTGCGTTCTGGAGCAGCAACATTACAGCTGTAAAAAAAAGCCTGACTCTTAGCCGCTGCGTTCAAGGTTAACAGGCATTTAGCTGCGTCAAGCGTTTTTAAGCTGTGGTATTAACCGGATTCGGGAGTAGAAAATAGAAAAGGGCAGAGAAACGCTGCTAAACACTAACGCTGCTAAACGCTAAGGCCGTGTACACACGGTCGGTCCATCTGATGAGAACGGTCCGAAGGACCGTTTTCATAGGTTAACCGATGAAGCAGACTGATGGTCTGATGTGCCTACACACCATCAGTTAAAAAAACGATTGAGTCCAACATGGTGACGTAAAACACAATGACGTGCAGAGAAAAATAAAGTTTAATGCTTCCAAGCATGCGTCGACTTGATTCTGAGCATGCACGGGTTTTGAACCGATGCTTTTGCATGCTAACCATCGGTTTTGACCTATCGGTTAGGCGTCCATCGGTTGAATTTTAAAGCAAGTTCTAAATTTTTGGACCGAAGGATAACGGACCGATGGGGCCCACACATGGTCGGTTTGGACCGATGAAACTGAACTTCAGTCCGTTTTCATCGGTTTTGTCCGATCGTGTGTACAGGGCCTCGCACGGCTAAACGCTAATGTTGCTAAACGTGCATTAACGCCAATGCAGAATGCATCTAGAACCGTGTTTTTACAGCTCCTTTTTTTTTATTATTATAAAAGTTCTACCTTGCAGGAAATTGTCCACAGTCAGTGATTGGTATAATAAATCTTAATGCTGAACATATAAGAAACCAGATTATATTGTCCATCACTCAGATCTGGGGCAACACCTACAAAAATCTGAATTCTGGGTCCGGAATTACAAAGTCTCTCATTCACTGACGAGCTAATCCCTATCTAGGCTCTAGCTGGAAATGTTATAATAGTGGCTCTTAGTACGGACAGGGTGGCTGGAATTTAAAGCAGCTTTGTATAATGGAGGTCTCTGAGCCCCTCCCTCCCAGCAGTCGCGTTCTCCCCCTCGTTCGGCTCACCCCCAGCTCTACGCTAAAATAAATTCCAAGGCTGAAGCAGTTTGATCTGTGAATGCAAATATTTGTAATACGAACCAAATAACACAAGGCCTGGAATGAGATCAAATAATTCTGGTATTCATTCATTAGAGAAAGCCAAACAAAACCCCCCCTATCCTGAATAGACTAACCTTGGCCTCTTAAAGGAGACCTCCACTCAAAGTGATTAAAGTGGAGTTTTAGTGGAAACACTTTTTTTAATAGCATGGAAGCCTCTGTTATATGGTTTTATTGTTTTATATGTCCCTATTGATTATAGAGTTCCCTTTACTTCCTATCCTGGAGACATGACTGAAAGTGAGAGGGAGTTTCTCCAAAGTAAGGGGAAATCTCACTTTGACAGTTGCTACCTGTTCTGGTGACAACTGCCCCCGCTCACACCGGAGCGACTTGTCAAATCGCATGACAAGTCGCACTCTATTTTTGGCAATGGCACAGTTCAAATTAGTGTGACGCCGATTTTGCGGTGTGGTATCGATTTGAAAAAGTAATTCCTGCACTACTTTAGTGATTTTGGGTGCAACTTACATAGACATCTGTGCATAAAGCCACACATATGTCTTCCAAGTCGCACCTGAATAAAAGAGTAACTAGGGGTGACCCCTGCAAAACCCCCGGTAGGTATCCCAGTAGGGCTTCCATTGCTGCCCCCCCCCCCCCCAGTAGGGGTTTCCTTTGCTGCCCCTCCCAGTCGGGCTTCCATTGCTGCCTCCCCCAGTAGGACTTCTATTGCTGCCTCCCGGTAGGGCTTCCACTGCTGCCTCCCCCCAGTAGGGCTTCATTTGCTGCCTCCCCCAGTAAGGCTTCCATTGCCCTCCCCCAGTTGGGCTTCCATTGCTGCCTCCTAGAGTCAGGCTTCCATTGCTGCCCCCCAGTAGGGCTTCCATTGCTGCCTCCCCCAGTAGGGCTTCCATTTCTGCCTCCCCAGTAGGGCTTCCATTGCTGCCCCCCCCAGTAGGGCTTCCATTGCTGCCTCCTCCAGTAGGGCTTCCATTGCTGCCTTCCCCAGTAGGGCTTCCATTGCTGCCTTCCCTAGTAGGGCTTCCATTGCTGCCCCCCCCAGTAGGGCTTCCATTGCTGCCCCCCCCAGTAGGGCTTCCATTGCTGCCTCCCCCAGTAGGGCTTTCATTGCTGCCCCCCAGTAGTGTTTCCATTACTGCCACCCCCTTCCCCAGTAGGGCTTCCATTATCCCTTTTATCCAATTTAGGATGATGCTACCCCTATAATCTTCTAAATATGTACACGTATAGAGGCTTACATGGTGCTCAAGTCGCACCTGAAGTCGCACTGACATGCGGCTTTGAAATTGTGTGATTTCAGATGAAGTCGCACAATTTTAAAGCCGCATTCAATGTGAACAAGGGCTACAGGTTTAGATTTATCATCACTCTTTATAACAGTAACAACAGTCACCGGGACAAATGGAGAGGATGAATCTCGCCCCCAGTGGGGATACAGACAGCTTACATGACTTCAATGTAAAATGCCTTTACGCATACAAATAGGACCAGGGCTCTGCTTGTGTACTTGCCAGAATTGTCATCCTCCTACTCATGTAACTGACTCATTAGTGTTTAAACTCAAGTCACTGACATCCCTAGGAATAGGCGTTTCTTAAGCAGATACTAAAAAAACTTTGCGCACGTGTAATGATTCTCAGATCTTAGTAGAACACAGATAGATCATCCCACTTAGAAAGTCCTAAATCGGTATCTACAGAACGGAAGCAGGTAAAGTTTGGCAATAAAGTTTGCTAAAAACCTTGTTAAGCATAGAGAATTTTTTTTTATTTTGAACTAAACTGAAGTTTCACCTTAACCATACCGGAGATGGGATTTTGGGCTTGGATAACCTGTGGTCCTCCAGAATTCCAGACCAACGAGTCATCATCTGCAATTCTGAACAGCTGAACTCATTGAGTAATAATTGTAGACCTCGCAGAGTAATTCAATACACCGCAGTTGGCCTATTGGTCTGCAAAACTCATTTCTAGTGGTGCAGAAGGAGGTTAAAAGCAAGATTAACATAATGAAAAGCCGGGCGATGATGGAATTCTCAGTTGCGCGGTTCAGTGCCGGCTCTGAAAGACCAGTAACTGAGATGATTCCCGGATATCGCTGGGCGCAGTTTATGAGGTTTAAAGAAATGCCTAACAGGGCCGTGTATAGCCTTTACGTTGTGATTACCAGGTTTGCTCAATCAGTTGTTACCGTGTGGAAATAAGCAATAATCATATTTTTGGAAAAGTTTCCTTGGTGTAAGTCATGTGATAAAGCATAGGAATAATGTGGAATTTCCATCTTTACAGAAAATAAAGAAAACTTCTTGGGACTTTTCGATAATTAAAGTGGTTGTTAAAGTGGAACTTTAGTCAGAAAATAAAGTCCTGCTAAATGACTTCAGGCTGGCCACTTTTGCAGGTATAGCTATGTAAAACAATAAAAATAAGTGTCTAAATCCAGTACAGTAATACACTGTCTCACCCTGCTTTGCACATGTTCAGTTGCTCTCCATTTTTAGGCACTTCCGAGCTTTTTAAGGCCGATCTGGTGACAGCCTTAACGTGGAATTAAACCCTCCTATCTTTTACAGCCAAGGAAGCTGCTTCTGTTTGATCTGCAACTGCCATGGTGCTGCACATGTGATCAGTTATGACACCAGCCATTTGATGGTTTGAGCAGTCAAGCATCGTGAGTTCTCCATGATCCCCTGCTGTTTCTCTGACCACAGGGCTATTCACTTTCGGGGTGAACTTGGCGAGGGCTTTGCCCGCGGACCAGGTTCCTGGAAACTGAATAGCACCCTGCTGGAAAATGAGGAATTGATGGGGGAACTCCGGGAGGCTACGCCTCCTGGACGAGGAAAAGAGATTCTTCGGAAAGGTAAGTGATTGTGGGAGTTTGTGAAAGTTAAGCTGCGCAGCTTCTTTCAGCAAGGGGACGTCAGCAAGTGTTGCAAGGAAGAAGGAACTCAGGAGACTGCAACGTCAGTTGCAGTCCCTGCAGGACCTTCACCACTGCGGTTGGGACGTTAGGCAGGACTGGAAGGGGAACACCGCGATGACCCGAAAGGGTACTTTGAGGAAGAAATTCTAGGCACATTGTCTTCCGTGCCAAGGTGGAGAATCTGTGAGAAAGGTGAGAAGTGTAACTCTTTCTTTTTCAGGAAACTCCATTCAGGACACACTCCCTTGTCTGAACTGCGTACGAGACTGGAACGCTCCAGAAGGGAAAGGAGGCTGTAATGCAAGTGGTCGCAGACTACTACACCAACCTCTACTCCCCGAAGGTAACGAACACGGAGGCAGCCGACAGGTTCCTGTCAGGTATCACTAACCAAATTGATCCTGCAGGTTCATCGGCCGTCTAACGCCCCTCTGTGTTGAGAGCTGGCACTCTGCCGCTAAATCCTTTAGGCGGGGCAGGACCCCCGGGTTCCGATGTCTCCCAGTTGAGCTCTATGTAGCCCTGTGGGACCTCGTGGGCCCGACCTGCTCGAGCTGTACGAGGAGATGGGTGGTGGAAGGGGTAGAATGCCTCCATCACTGAGAGAGGGGATGATCACGATTCTGTATAAACGTAAAGGGGAGAGATCGGACCTGAAAAACTGGCGTCCGATCTCTCTTTTGAACGTGGACTACAAAATCCTCGCCAAGGTTTTGGCCAACAGGCTGAAATCTGTCATCGACAGATCATCCACCCCGATCAAACTTGTGGCATTCCTGGTCGCAGATTGCGGACAGCCTTGCGCTTGTCCGGGACACGGTCCAGTACATTTCATGGCCGCCGTGTGCACGCGGCCCTGGTCAGTCTTGACCAGGAGAAGGCCTTTGACCGTGTCTCCCATGAGTTTATGTGCAGAACCCTGCGCAGGTTTGGTCTGGGGAACTGTTTTGCTCGTTTGTGAATGTGATGTATAAGGACATTTGTAGTTGTGTTGGTTAATGGCTGGAAAACTGACCCCTTTTTCTATTTTCTCCGGGGTCAGACAAGGCTGCCCTCTCTCACCTCTGCTTTTTGTTTGCTGTATAGAGCTATTCGCCCGAAGCATCAGACAGAACCCAGAGATCAAGGGATCACCGCACCAGGACCAGAAAGACGGGAGGTCCAAGTGCTCGCTCTACATGATGACGTGACGGTGTTCTGTGCCGACCGCGCTCCTCGACACACTCGTCCGGACGTGTGAGGACTTCGGCCAAGCTTCAGGGCAAAGGTCAACTGCGGGAAGTCGGAAGTCATGCTCTTCGAAAGTGGTTTCCTGCCTTCTTCTGCGCCCATCCCGTCAACATCAAAGCGGACTTCATCAAAATTCTCGGAGTCTGGTTTGGAGCGAAGGCGCACCCTGAAGTCCTGGGGAGGAAAGACTGCGAAAAATGAGACAGAAGCTTGACTTGAGCCTCAGAGAACTCACCATCGAAGGGAAAACACTGGTACTCCGCAGCGAGATTCTCCCTGTGTTGCAGTACCTCGCCCAGGCTTGGCCCCCCCGGGTTAACACTTGCAAAGCCATCACCAGGGCGGTGTTTCACTTCATCTGGAGCTCCAAAATGGACAGAGTGAAGCGGGCGGTTATGTTCAAGGACCCCTCAAAGGCGGTAAGGGAGTGCCCGACATCGCAACACTACTGAGGGTGTCTTCGCTTGTAACTGCATCCGCAGGGACTTTGGTGGACAGAACAGTGGACTCTGGCGGTAACTCATGTCCCGTTTTTTCCTCCTACCTCTTTGGAGGTCTCTCGGATGGGACAAATGGGACAGCTCCGTCCCCTACAACTGGGACACTCCATGGTATTACTTGGATACTTTCAAGTTCATCAAGGAGCTGGGGCTGCATGGGAGTTAAGCCCGACTTGTGGAAGCCAAAAACTATCCACAAGTTGATTAGAGCATCGGACATCATTGAGACTATTCCAGGGCCTCCCTTCAGCCACTTGTAAAGTGGTCTGGAGGAATGTTTTCTTCAAAGAGACTCACCAACAGGCACAAAGATCTGGCATGGATGGCAATCCAAGGGGGTTTGCCGCTGAGGACATTCATGCATGGCCAGAACCTGTGCAGATACAGGCACTGCCCTTTTGTATCATCCAGAGGAAACTGCTTTTCATGTTTTCTGGAGTGCCCCTTTTGCACAGAGCCTGTTGAGGGCCTTTGAACCTGAACTTAAAGACTTTGTACCACAGACTGCTATCACACACTTTGGTGTGTTAAACGGACTCTCTGTGGGACACACTCACAGGAGGACATTGACAGTGCCTGGCGGGTGCTGTGCTGCTTCAAGGATGCCGTATGGTGTGCCAGAAAACGCCTCATCCACCAGAGGGAGAGGATGTCCATCGCGGATTGTCGCAGACTGACGTTCAGTCTACTAAGAGACTATCACCTGATGGACTTTACGGAGGAAGAGGACGTCTAAAGATCTCCCCTTCCCCCCCCCCTCTCCCAACTGTGTGTACCCATTGGTAGTTCAATAAAGCTTCGGGCCTGTGAACTCTTTCCTCCCCCCCACCCCACCTACCCCTACACCTACCCCTCCCCCCCCATCACATCCGTTGCCCAGTTGAACGTTATTTTCTTTTGACAGTTTAATGACTTAAAATTTGACATGACTCTTGGAAGTACTGATTTCAGGGTAATGCGGCGTCATGCATGATGTGATGTTACAGGGTATATTACTCTGTACAACACATTGGGCATCATACCGCAGAATGAGTGAATGAATGTAATTTATCTGTACGCTTGGAACTGAATGTACCCTGTTGAAGTATTTGTTTTTTTGTATATTTTCTTTGAAAAATAAAGTATACATTTTCAATCAAAAAAATAATAATTTGAGCAACATTAACAAGGGCCACATTGTAATAACCAGACGACTGGGTCCAAGCAACTCCAAAACTGCAGCTCTTGTGGGTTGTTCTCAGTCAAGAGTGAACAGGACCTAACAAAAGTGGTCCGAGGAAGGAAAACTGTCAAATCAGGGACATGAGCGGCCAAGGCTTACTGTTGCACATGGGAAGCAAAGGCTGGCTCTTGTAGTCTGATCTAGTAGAAGAACTACTGTAGCTCAAATTGCTGAAAAAGTAGATGCTGGTACTGATAGAAAAGCGGCAGAACACACAGTTGTTGATATGGGCTGCGTACCACAGAGCGGCCAGGTGCCCATTCTGAGGCATGTAGACAGCCAAAAGCACTTACACATCACATCAGAACTGGAATTTTGGAGCTATAAAAACATTGGCCTAGTCTGATGAACACAATAATCGTTTGAGGAACACAACACAGAGTTTGAGGTGTTGACTTCAAAATGGTCCTCCAAATTCTCCAGGTCTCAATCTAGTCAAAGCATCTGTGTTGGTGCCAGATACCACAGTATACCTTCAGAGTCCAGTGGAGTCCATGCCTTGCGAGGTTGTGTAGATCAGGGGTGCCCAACCTTTGAAGAGCGAGGGCCACTTAAGCAACTTGTAACCATTCGCGGGCCACATTGAGCGGAGCGGGCGGATGACAGGTCACGGCTACTCTATATGTCCTCCGATCCGCCCTAGATGGAATGGGACGAATTCCCTTTTGTTTTTTGGATGGGAGGTAGGTGGCATAAACGGACATCTGTCGCTCTGTAGAGGTGAATTGAGGGTCCTATTTGGTTGGGCTGATCATGTGAAAAGGGCCTAAGACTGCTTTCACCCTGATGTGCCGCGGTTAACCCACAACGTGGGTGCAGCATAATGCTCCTGTGTCTATCCTGCGGGTTAGCTTAACTTGCCATAGAACTAGCTGTAGAGAAGCATCGCTCTTATAGGGCTCTGCTCCGCATCCGCTTTCTTCCTCTACCATCACCATTCACAACACTGATGCTGCAGTATGGCGGGTTGGCAACCTGCGATCTGGCTTGTCAACTCACCATTCCAGACCAGGGAGTCGCGGGCCACATCAGAGGGCTCCACGGGCCACTTCAGAGGGCTTTGCCGGGCCACATGTGGGCCCCCGGGCCACTGGTTGGCCACCCCTGTGGTAGATGGTCATAATGTTATGGCTGATCAGTGTAAGTTTTCAGTGTAGTACCACTTCAATCATGGAGACAAGTAATTAAAAAGCACGGGCTACCAAAAAACAAAACAGCCAAACATCTAAACAACCGCGTTCATTCTGAACTAACGGTCAGACCAAACACTAAGTTCATTCCTAATTAGGAGTTTAGCAACACACAACTGGCAGTACTGACATAAATGCTTTTCTGGCAGATCAATGGGTATTTTTCCTTCCCTCCAAAGTCAGAAGCAAGTGAGAAACATGGTAAATATGCATGTTAGTGCGGGGATGTACTTCATATGTTTTTTCCATTCTGCCCTACCATATGCTTTAAGATACTGTCAATGCAATATCATAGAAATCATGGTGCTTTGTTTGGGCATCCAAAATATCAGTGTGCCATTACTGCAAAATTATTTTTTAAATATGACATATATATATATATTATATATTTATCTCTGGAAAAACCTAGAAAATTTTACGAAACTGTCAGCCAGATGAGAAATAAAGCAGAAAAATAATTTAAAAGTGTTATTACTCTCATAAGATCCCCAACATGTACCCACCCTAAGTATTAATATCAAACCAGATCAGCCATGCAAAGGATTATGAACACAGCCGCTCCCAGTACTGGTGTGATATTCATCAACGGCTCTATTATTCAGTCCAAAGAGGTGGGCCGTTTTTCACAAACACAAATTTCTGCCACCACCTCTGAACAGGCTGAAGTCCAGCGCTATAAATAAAAAAATAATCCTTCTGCCAGAAACCAAGAAAAATTTATTTTTTGTGGGTTTTGGCTCTGCAACTTTTTTATTAACAAGATTTTTGAGACGCTTGAACTCACAATATGTGTTTTTGCTGAATTAAAACAGTCAGATAAAAACAAGACGGGTTTGAGCCATAATAATACACTGAATTTAATACTAAAATATACATCTCACATAGAAAACAGCATGCAGAATGTGAGGTTGAAATATATGCTTAATATACCATAATGAAAGGTGCAATGTTTTTACTGTCTGAGGCTCTAATATTGGAGGAGTCCGATGGCGGCGTGTGATCGACAAACATACATTTTAAAAGGGTACCCTTAGTCAGGAATGTGTTCACCATAGTGCACCCGTGGGGCCTATGCCTAGGGCAGCAGAATTTAGAATGACAAATTTGCATTAGTTTTATACAGAACTTTTTCTCAGAGAATAGTGGCAGGAACTCAACCATGCTCGCACCACATGCCATCAATATGCTACTCCTTTTGGGGCAGGAAGACCTGAGTGGGCAAAGATAGCTGATTAAATGGGGGGTGTGGCCAAGTTGCACTGGAATGGTCAAACAGTGCAGGGTCTATATACAGAATGCAGGGTTCAGGAGTGCGCTATGCATAATACAGGGTTCAGTAGTGCACTGCATACAGAGTGCAGAGTCTAGAGCACACCACGTACCAGGGGGCAACAGGGTAATTGCCCCGCCCCCCCCCAGAAATAAGTTGCAGGCCAGCCAGCGGGTGAGCGGCTCGGAGGGTGAGCGGGCGAGCCAGTTGGCAGGTGAGCGGGCGGCTGGACAATCAGCGGGCTGGTGGGCGGGGGAGCAGAGAGATGACATCATCGCTCTGCTGCCTGAGTTTGGAACAGTAATATGATAACGCCTTTACTAAGGACTGAAGCGTCACAACTACTTTCACAGATTTGCGGCCAATATGTGTCAGAAAAGTTAAGTCTTGCAGCCCCCCTTTGAGTAGGGGTCACAGGAGGCTTTAAATTATACTTCATGGATAGCTGACTTTACTCTGGGACATAGAAGTGACAATCCCACCTTAGCAGGCAAGTGACAATCCTCATCGTGTGGCAAGTGACAATCTGCAACTTGTGGCAGGTGACTGGCAAGTGACAATCTGCATCTGGTGACAGGGTGGACGTAGCAAGTGACAATCCGCAATGTGTGCAAGTGACGTGCAAGTGACAATCTGCATCCTGTGACAGGCGACGTGGCAAGTGAAAATACGCAAAACACGTGGCAAGTGACATCTGCATCTGTGACAGGCGATGTGGCAAGTGACAATCCGCAACATGTACCAGGTGACGTGGGCAAGTACAATCCGCATTGTGTGGCAGGTGATATTCCGCATCTGGTGGCAGGTGACGGTGGCAAGTGGACCCACTCAGGGCTCCCACTGCATATGGTGAGTTTAATGATTTCATTTTATTTTAACAATTTAATAATATAAATAATGCGTTTCAATCATCCTGACACCATAACAACCATGGTGCAGGGATGGATTGAACGCCGACAACAGCCATTTGATAAATTGCCTGCAAAAAAAAATTCTGCCAGTGCCCCTCTCGAGACTAGACTCTGGATCCACCCCTGCCATGTACAGAGTGCAGGGTTTTAAGAGTGTGCTTTGTATATGTGCAGGGTTCAGGAATACACTGCACTTTACATAGAGTGCAGAGTTCCTGCGCTGCAATTATACACAGGGTGCAGAGTTTAGGAGTGCACTATATACAGGCTGCAGAGTTCAGGAGTGTGCTATACACAGGGTGCACGTTCAGGAGTGCATTATACACAGGGTGCAGAGTTTAGGAGTGAGCTATACAAAGTGCAGAGTTCCGCAGTGAGCTATACAGAAGGTGCAGAGTTCCGCAGTGCACTATACACAGGGGCAGAGTTTAGGAGTGCGCTACACAGAAGGTGCAGAGTCTGCAGTGCGCTGTACACAGGTGCAGATTTCTTCAGTGCCCTGTACACAGGGTGCAAAGTTCTGCAGTGCACTGTACACAGGGTGCAGAGTTCTGCAGTGCGCTGTACACAGGGTGGCAGAGTTCAGAGTGCGCTGTACACAGGGTGCATGAGTTCAGGAGTGCGCCGTACACAGGGTGCAGAGTTCAGGAGTGCAACTATACACAGGGTGCAGAGTTCAGGCGTGCGCTATAACACAGGGTGCAGAGTTAGGAGTGTGCTATACACAGGGTGCAGAGTTTAGAAGTACATTATACACAGAGTGCAGAGTTCTGCAGTGCGCTATACACAGTGCAGTGTTCAGAGTGTGCTATACACAGGAAGCAGTGTTCTGCAGTGTGCTAACACAGGGTGCGGAGTTCAGGAGTGCGCTATACACAGGGTGCAAAGTTCAGGAGTGCATGATACATAGGGTGCAGAATTCAGAGTGCATTATACACAGGGTGCAGAGTTCAGGAGTGCACTATATACAGGGTGCAGAGTGCAGGAGTGCAATCTATATACAGGGTGCAGAGTTCAGGAGTGCACTATACACAGGTTGCAGAGTTCAGGAGTGCACTATACACAGGTTGCAGAGTTCTGCAGTGCATCATACATAGGGTGGCAGAGTTCAGAAGTGCGTTATACACAGGAGCAGAGTTTTTTTTTAACAGAAAGGTATTTTATTAACAAAACAGCATTACAAGATGATGCAGTAGTCGACAATCGGGCGTACATAGAAACAGTATCGGACAGCAATAAGCATTTCCCAGTGTTTGTTGAAAAAATAAAAATAAACAAAGACAAGTTCACAGCTCTTCGCCTGATATACTCTCAACCGATAACTTCCAGGTGCAGCCCAACTAAAGCCCACCCTCGAGTACAATAGGGTAAACAACCGCCGCCCCCGTGCTGAATCCTCATGTATCTAAGAAGTCGTGCCTTAAAACTAAAACCCCAGTCGCAGAGGTCAGGCGGCGCCCACGCAGAGAGGGAGGGGGCAACAGACCCCCAGGGCCGGGGGCGGGGAGGAGAATCCATCTTAGTCCCCCACCCCCCAGACGTGCGCACCCACCCAAGCCGACCAGACCTTGTCGTATTTAGCAGGGCATTGCCTACTCTCATACGTGAGTTTATAAAGGGGTAAAGCCGAGTTCACCGCCTTCCTCCAGAAATAATTGTGGGGGGTCCTACCACTTCAACCGTTAGCATTACCTCCCTCCTAGCCTAAAACAGCGAGAATGTAATACATAGTTTTTACATAGGGTTCAGGTAAGTCATAGAGGTGGGGCAGGGTGGGGTTACCCCACAGCGGTGTGTGTGGGGAGATACAATTTGGCTTGGCGTAAATAGCCCTGGCCGCCCGCCACACTCCAACAGTCGTTTTCATGGAAGCCATCAAGGGAGGGGGGGGTGGGGGGGGCGTTTCATGGAAGCCATCAAGGGATTTTGTCTGGGCTGGAGAACCACAGCGTACCGTGACTAGGACTGCCACCCAATAATACAACAGAAAGTTTGGGAGAGCCAGCCCACCTCCCGACAAGGGAATACAGTAACGGTCTTGCCACCCTAGGCTGCCTCCCGGCCCAGATGAAAGAGGTCAGCACCCCCTAATTCGTCTGAAGAAGGATCTGGGGAATGTGGGAATGGGTGTTATGAAAAAATATGAAAATTTAGGAAGAACACCATCTTGAGCAGGTTAACCCTGCCAACCGAGTCAGCGGGAGGGTGCGACAGGCTGTGCATTTGACAGCAAGATGGGAATGAGAGGCTGCAACATTTCTCTCTATGAATTCATGTGTGGTGTTACTAATCCGAGATGCCTAGATAGGTAAAGACACCCACCTACTGAAGAAGGGTACCCGTATTTACCCTTGAAGTGAGGGGTGCAATGGGAAGAGAACGGACTTGCCCCAGTTTATGCGGATGCCCGAAAACCAGCCAAATTCCTCAAACAGGTCTAGTGCTCGCCGTAGCGAAATTGTGAGGCATCCACAAGATAAAGTAGGGTGACGTCCGCGTAAAGGGGACACCTGGTCTTCTATGTCCCCTACTGCTATGCCCCTGACCCCCGCCTCAGCCCTCAGAGTAATGGCAAGGGGCTTGACCTGCCAGAGCAAATAGTCCCGGCGATAGCGGGCAGTCCCTGGCGGGTGCCCCGGCCCAAGGGAAAGGCTTAGGAGAGTGTGCCATTCATGCGGACTCTAGCCCTGGGGCCAGCATAAAGCATCCTCAACCATGTCATAAAATTCGGCCCAAACAAAACCGCCTAAGAACACCCCACAGAACTCCCACTTTTTCAGCATCAAGGGAACGCCACCAGGGAGCAGAGTTTAGAAGTGTGTTATACACAGGGTGCAGAGTTCCAGGTTGCACTATACACAAGGTGCAGAGTTCAGGAGTCTGTTAGACACAGGATGCAGAGTTCAGGAATATGCTATACACAGGGTGCAAAGTTCAGCAGTGCATATTTCACAGGCCAGTTTACTACCCCCCCCCCCAGGACAACCCCCCCTTCCACTTTAAACACAGACCTCTCCTCCCACCCCAAATGCTCTATTCCTCATCTACAGAGTATTAGAGAGGGGCTGCTGCAGAAGAACATCTTCAGTAAGATTGCAAGCTGCCAGCTCTGGCATCACGGACACTGCAGCCCAGAGGACCCTCAAGTGTCAGTATGTCATTGTTTGGAATTGTCAGCATTTCATTGTTTTGGGACACTGAGCATTGACGTGTCATTATTCTGAGATCCCTATGTCACTGTATCATTATTCTAGGACACCAGTGAATGTGTCATAGTTCTGGGATCCCATGTGTCAGTGTGTCATTATTTTGTTTGGGACCTATAAGTGTCCAACTATCATTGTTTTTGATTTAAAATAATGGCTGTCAACGCACCAGAACAAATAAAAATTGGACATGCAGTTTTTTTTTTCAGATGCAGTGCACAGCAACACATGGTAGGTGCATCATTGTGCATTGTGGTATGCTGCAATGTATGTTCTTCAAAGGTGCATTGGATTAATCCTTTGGAGTGTCGTTGACAATGAATGGCACAACACGTTTCTGCATGCATCATGTGTTAATGTGTGTTGCAGTATCATGTTCATACATGCATTCCTGCAGTGTATCACTTTGGATATGTGTGAATGGACCCTAAATATGATGATCTGGTTTTGTATGAGAGTTTTAGTAATAAATCTTCCCATTGTGTTGAGTTTGTGGTATCTATATTTGGATAATCCAGGCACCTAAAATGCAGGTTCATCACTTCTCCATCCCTTGCTCAGCGCTCCTGTCCCAGACACACATTTTAAAGAGCCTTTGTTTTCTATGTGCAGATACTGTCATCACGGGAAATTAGAAGAACCAATTTATGAGAATCAACAAACGCATACATTCATACACTTAACACATTTGTCAAGCTTCCAGGATGCTTTAGGGATAACAGAACCAGTGAAACACTACATATGTTGACAGATACTGTCAAAGTACGACTGTATTTTTCATCTTTTATCTGAATGGACATCAGTCTCCATTAGAGGAGTTTTTCTTATATCTTATATACATTATATATTTTCCTTACACCCTGATCATTGAAAGAAAACCCCTTAAAAGAGTTGGGTATGATTGGGAGTATGCAAAAATCAGAATGAGACAAATATGGTGGCCGACCTTCTGAAAATTCTAACTTCCTGGCTATTATGATGATCTATCTTTAATATTTCTAGTTAGGCCCCTTTCACACTGAGGAGTTTTTCAGGCGGTACAACGCTAAAAATAGCGCCTAAATACCGCCTGAAAAACTCCTGCCCAGCCTTCTCAATGTGAAAGCTTGAGGGCTTTCACACTGAGGCGATGCGCTGGCAGGAGAAAAAAAAATCTTCTGCAAGCAGCATCTTTGGAGCGGTGAGAGGAGCTCCTTCACCGGTCCTTCCTATTTAAAACAATGGGAAACTGCGGTAATACCTCTGCAGAGGCGCATTGCGGGCGGTATTAACCCTTTATCGGCCACTAGCAGGGGTTAATACCGCACCGCTAGTGGCCGAATCCTGCGGCAATTCCGACGGTATATCGCCGCTATTTTTAGCAGCGCTATACCGCCACCGCACCTCCCGCCCCAGTGTAAAAGGGGCCTTACTGTTCTGGAAAAAAAAAGTATTTAGGTTGGGAAAGCCAGAGAAAAGTCGCTGACTGAATACATTTTTCTGACCACTGGCACTGAACATTAGAGAATGACAGCCAGACACCTACCATTTTCAGCAGTAGAGGACACTAATAGGAGCTTTTACGTTTCTCCCCTGACAGGTTTACTTTACTTAAGTGAGATATTCTAAAAATTCGATAGCGATCACCTTTATCTGGAACAAAATCAATATTAACAAAGTTTTACATGTATGACACAAACACATTTTCTGTTTACAAAAAAGCTTTATTTGGAAAGAAAAAGGTAAACAGTACAGTACAGTACAGTGGATGTGTATCACTTTGGGTACAGAAAATAAGTGTTGGAAAAGTTGTGATAAGAAATAGGCTCAAGGCATCATATCAGTATGAGAAATAAGGGGAGTTGGTAGGGGGGGAGGTAATATATGAGCTTAAGATTATTGTGTTTATAATTTATAAGGTCGGGAGGGGATCATTACACTTATAATTTTATCATTTGAGAGATTCAGTATTAAGGCAATAAGTGTGGGTGGCGATATGAGGGGTTTTGGGGAAGAAAAGGTATATCTATGGATTTAGGACCAGTAGATTCCATTTCCTAGTGAAATCCGGCATACTATCACACAATGTGTGATAATTTTCCTCAGAGAGTTTCATTGTCTGGGGGGCATCCGGGACTCTGGCGTATAATAGGCACAATTGAGGCTATGTGAGGGAGATATTCTTTTTGATAGTACATTCGAGTTTATGAGTCATGGCTCACCATATTGGTTCCAGATGACCGCAGCTTCAGAAGATGTGAAAGTAATTACCTTCTTCAATGCAACCTCTAAAGCAGTGGTTCTCAACCTGGGGGTCTGGACCCCCTCAGGGGTCGAATGACAATTTGCCAGGGGTCACCGAATCCTGGGCTGTTCCTGAAGCCCACGCTGCTTTTCCAGCCTTTTCGCATCTGCCCAGTTGGGCTGTTCCTGGAGCCCGTGGCCACCCACTCAGCCTCTTCGCAGCTGCTCATTCAGTTCACAGGATGGTTGGGGGGCAGAGACTAGAGGTAAGCTGACTGGTGAGGAATGTAAAGAGGGAGGGGCTGGAGGAGACCCTTTCTCCTGATTTCGGCATAGGTGTCACTGCTACAAGACACCACAAAGTCAGAGACACAGTGAAGCTGGAGACACAGTGAGTAACACTACCTGTGATTATATTTGCCATTAAAAGTCCCCACTACAGTCCTCAGATCAGCAGATGATCTTGATCAAGAGCATCTAAGTTGGCTGATCAGAACCCCCAACCCCCCCCCCCCCACCAGTACTGCCACTTATCCCAAACCCCCGCCAGCACTGCCACTCATCCCACCCCCCCCCCCCCCCCCACCAAAAAGTAAGAGAAGGAATAAAAATAGAGAATACATGGAAGGGAGAGGAAAAGAGGGGGAGGAACAAAGAAAAATGGAGAGAAAGAATAAGAGAGAACAAGAAAGATGGCTAGAGAGAGGGATGGGAAAAAAAAGAAAAAAGAAATGAGCATAGAGAGAAAGAAAAAGGGATAGAAAAACGAAACAAAGAGTGGTAAATCCTAAAATAATAAGGGGTTTTAATACTGTACGAGTGGAAGGGACTCAGGGAGCACTAAATGTCTATGGGTTATGGACGCAAATTACTTGTCTTGCCTTGGGTGCTGACAAACCATGCTGCAAAAATAATTTTACTGTTAGGGGTCCCCACACCTTGTAAATTTTTATCAAGGGGTCACGGCACTAGAAGGGTTGAGAACCACTGCTCTAAAGCAATTGGTGGGAGCTGTGGGGTAAAAGGAATGGATTTTAGCTGAAGTCATATACCACCTAGTAAGTACTTTCAGTGGGGATTCTCTAAAAGCAGCTGCCCTATTGCACGTAGGTTATATATTATTTTGCACCAAGTGTCTATTGGGATGGAGCTACCCAAATCTGCTTCCCATGGTAGCATAGGGCCTGATTTTTCAGGTAGATTCAGGTTGATAAGGTAGTTATATAATGTGGAGATTAGCCCTTTGTCTCTGGAGGATGACTACACAAACACATTTCCACATATATGGCCCATAACACATGCATATAGTGCACATTAACAAGTTCTGAATATAAAATTCCTAAGATATTTATTTACCTCCAAATGCAACAAACCTTCATAATGTGAGCCCTCAGTCTACTAGACATGTGCACACTGAAATATTTTGTTTCAGAATTTCATTTTTGTCTGAAAAATAAATTGATTTAGTTACTCCCGAAATTCGTTTTTATGTATTTCGTTTCGTTAAAAAATGTATTTGGCCGAAAATCCAAATTAATTAATTAAGGTCGAATCTGTCATTGAAGGCTTATGGTGTCTGACGAATGTTCTAAGAAGATTCGACGGAGCACCTAAACTGTACGATGCCGCAATCATACATTTCCGGTCGAATGTTCCGCCTACAAGCTATAGAAGAATTCTAATGTTGTATTAATAATTATATTTATAAATTAATATTACTAGTCAACCAACATTCAAATTCTTCTATAGCCTATGGGCTGAGCAGTTGACCGAAAATGTACGATTGCGGCGTTGTACAGTTTAGCTGCTTGTCGAATCTTAGAACTTTCGACAGACACCATAAGCCTTCAATGACAGATTCAACGTTTGTATTTTATTTGCTGCTTCGTCGACTCTTTGTTGCTCATGTCGAATGGTCTACCCCAACACTGTCTCTATAATGTCGAATCTTTCTAATGTCGAATCTTTCCTCTCTATGTAGAATAATCTTGGACTAATAGAGTTAGGGTTAGGCAGATTCAACCACAGGTTTGATAGACACAGATTGCTATTGCCAGCGTCATGTCGAATCTCCTATCTATATCGAACTAAAACGAAAATAAAGCATTTTTTTTATGTCGGATCTTTCGGATTTTGAATTCTGCACGTTCGTTTTCGTTTGTTAAAATGATAACAAATATACCCGAAATTTGGACGAAAATGCATTCGGACACAAATTAATGCACATGTCTACAGTCTACTGGAAACAGACTTACTGGATTTACTGACGTCCAAATTAAAAGTAGGCATTTTCAGGCAGACATCTCCACAAGTACATTTCTCCTTATAATCAGTAGTATTTCAAAATCACTTTAAAAATTATTTTAGATGTTGTTGTTTTTTTTAACAAACAAGTTTATACTTACCTGTTCTGTGCAATGATTCTGCACAGAGCAGCCCCAATTCTCCTATTCTTGGGTCCCCCATCGGTGCTCCTCCCCCACTGAATACCCAAAAAGAAAGTCACTTGCTGGAGAGGCACTCGCACGGACTCGCTTCTGAGCCAGCTCTGTGTGTCCCTGCTTCCTCCTCACTGGCTAAGATTGGCCAACGACTCCCGCTGCTGTCTCTGAGCCAATGAGTAGTGAGAAAGCTGAGAGAGCTCTCGTACACATTGCTGGATCAAGATCTGGCTCAGGTAAGTAAAAAAAGGGGGGGCTGGGAGCTGCATACTGAAGGTTTTTCCTTAATGCAGAGAATACATTAATGTAAAAACCTTTATGCCGCGTACACACGATAATTTTCGGCATGTAAAAAACAAAGTTTTTAAAAAATTTCATTTAAAACGATCGTGTGTGGGCTTCACATCCTTTTTCAGGTTCTGAAAAACGTCAAAAAAATATTCGAACATGCTGCATTTTTTAACGACGTTTTAAACTATGTCGTTTTTCAGGTTGTAAAAAATTATCGTGTGTGGGCTTAAACGACGTGAAAAACCCGCGCATGTTTAGAAGTAAGTTATGAGACGGGAGCGCTCATTCTGGTAAAACTACCGTTCGTAATGGAGTAAGCACATTCATCACGCTGTAATCGTCAGAAAAGCGCGAATCGTCTTTTACTAACACAAAATCAGCTAAAGCAGCCCAAAGGGTAGCGCCATTCGAATGGAACTTCCCCTTTATAGTGCCGTCGTACGTGTTGTACGTCACTACGCTTTGCTAGAGCATTTTTTTTAAACGATCTTGTGTGGGCAATGTCGTTTTAATGATGAAGTTGGAAAAAACATCGTTTTTTCTAGAGGCTGAAAAACTTTGTTTTTTACAAGCCGAAAAATGATTGTGTGTACGCGGCATAAGGCTTTAGAACCACTTTAAAATCCCCCATATGCCATGCATTTCCCCATCACAAAAGCTACATATTCATATTGAATTGGCTCTGACAAGGAAAGAATGCTATTAAGTGTAATTCAATTTAATAAAATTCAATAAAAAAACATGAATTCATTGAGTACATAAATTGCACTATTAATGCCAGCTTCAAAGTAAAAGGCAAAAGTTTTAGCAGCACAAAAAAGAAAGAAAGACATAATGTGAAAAGATATACGGTAGAAAATACACTTGGTATATATTATCGAGAACAGTATCCATAGGGGAAATACAGTTGAGAGCGATTGACATACTGAGATGACAAGAATGAATACAGCGTATCCAAAGTATGACGCAGAGCTCCAATAGATAGGTGGCAATATGTAGAAGATAAAAAGGAATCTTTGTAAACTTCCTAAAAACCTCCTTGTGATTTAGCATGGAATGACCAAGTGGGGAAAGTGGTACAGCGTAGCAAGTTAATAGTGGATTTGATAGCAAAGTGGATTTTCTATATTCCCAATTAACAAGGAAAACACTACTATTATAGACTTAAATGGAAAAAAAGGGGGGGGGGGGGGTTGGGGTTCAGAGATAAAGAGAAGAAGAAAGAGTAAAGAAAAAGGGGAAAAAGTGCAAGGAAGGTATTCCATAAAAGACCCATGTGAAAGCGATACCATCAATGATATAACCCTATAAATGTAATAAAGACCTGTCAAACCTAAAAAGAATATAGAACTCCAACCAGGGAGACCATATGTTCTCACATTTCCAAACTGTATCATTTAATTTTGCTGCCATTTTTTCTTACACAGGTACATTTTTCATGGCTTTATTAACCTTGCATTAATGTAGTGTTGCAGGATTTTTTACAATTGTTTATATTTCATTTTTAAATAAATGTAGGTTCTCTTTAGGTTCACTGTCCTCCAAATTTCTTTCCAACCTGTTATGAGCGGAAAACCATTTTGAGTTCTCAGCTCTCTCACGCTCTAGGTGTCAGTCCAAGATTCCCTGGCTGTACTAGACACAATTTCTTTGCAAACACCCCCCCCCCCCTCCGGCAAGCTCCAAGCCGCCGTACGTGGTCAGAAAAACATTATTTTCCACCTTGGTTTAAGTGCTGGTTTTAGGATTATAAAAGACGGTCTTTGCTTTTCTCAGCAGAAAATTCCAGAGCCGAAGGAAAAAAAAAATAGTGTCTGGTCTACTGCCCAACGTCTGACCCACAGATCAGAAAAAGGGAACATGGCCAGAATAGACCTTCAGTACCTTAATTAGTCTCCGCTGGTGGGCACCCCATAAATAGGCCATAACTAAGAACCAACAGCCAATCGCAAGCTCTTTGTCTGTTGATCCCAAAGAGTACTGCCAAGGACTTCAGTTGGAGCTGAGTGAGGCATTTTGAGGTACCGCAGAAGAGAGATGGATTTCGAGCCAGCTCTCACTTTCAGTTAGGAAATTATAAGGCTAAAGAGAAGTTTAATTCCAAAGCAACCATTGCCACCGCCACACACAGCAAAAACACCCTGCAAGCAGTAGGAATGAAATAGCATGAAAAATATTGGAAGATGCCAGGTTTCCTTAGATAATTGAATATTTAGTTATTACAGACAGATGTAAAAAAAACGTTTAATGCATTAAAAAAATTGTCTTCCGAGTAAGTTTTAAAACTTTTGAAATGTGTAGGTTTTTAAAGGGAAATTGTGCTTTGTTCTTGCAAAGGGAAACATGCACGGTACTTCATGTATGTAGCATGTGATTCCCCTTCCTTCCATGGGATAGTACTTGATTTGAGGGACTGGCTGCTAAGGAGGCTCACAAAAGGTGAGGAATAAGTCCTCATTGATCTATAAACTTCCAGCAGGTTATTAAAGAGCAGGAGAGTAAAAGAAAAATATAAACTGCTTAATAAAATTTTACATGGGAAAAAAATAAAATAAAACTGCAATGGGGCCAAAGAGAACCCACTGCATTGCCCTACATGGCCAAAGCATAGGTTCACCTAAATGAATCCAAAGAGGAGTACATTTAGAAACTGAATATAAAAAGGGCAGCACTTTTGTTTTATTACATTTAAAGGCAACTCTACCTGAAGATGATTTTAATCTAGGGCTGTTTTTAATCATAAGTAAAGTTACATAGTAGGTGAGGTTGAAAAAAGACACATCAAGTCCAACCTATGTGTGTGATTATATGTCAGTATTACATTGTATTAAACTATCGATGCCCCCCCCCTCCAGCTGAGACCACCGCATGTGGAAGGTAATTCCACATCCTTGCCGCTCTTACAGTAAAGAACCCTCTAACCTTACACTACGTAAACTTCTTTTTTTTATTATTTTTCAAAGGTTTTTACACTACGTAAACGTATTTTCTTCTAATTTTAATGAGTGGCCACATGTCTTGTTAAACTCCCTTTCACAAAAAGTTTTAACCCTATTGTGGAGTCACCAGTATGGTATCTGCAAATTGAAATCATATCCCCTCTCAAGCGTCTTTTCTCCAGAGAGAATAAGTTCAGTGCTCACAACCTTTCTTCATAACTAATGTCCTCCAGACCTTTTAGAAACTTTGTTGCCCTTCTTTGTACTCGCTCCATATCCAGTACATCCTTCCTGAGGACAGGTGCCTAGAACTGGACATCATACTCCAGGTGCGGCCAGACCAGAGTCTTATAGAGTGGCAGAATTATCCCTTTATCCCTGGAGTTAATCCCTTTTTTAATGCATGCCAATATTCTGTTTGCTTTATTAGCAGCAGCTTGGCATTGCATGTCATCGCTGAGTCTATCACTACAGGGGTGCCCAACCTTTTGAAGAGCAGGGGCCACTTAAGCGACTTGGTAACCGGTCGCAGGCCACAATGAACGGAATGGGTGGATGGCAGCCCACTCGGCTCTATAGAGCCCACTCTACTCTCTTTTTCTTTTTTGGGGGCGGATTGGATTGGTGGTAGGCGTTTGTAAACAGACACAAGTCCATTTACATCTTCCACTCTTTAAAGATGAATGGAGAGTCCGATTTGGTTGGACTGACCGTGTGAAAGGGGCCTAAGGCTGCTTTCACACAACTGCACAGTTGTTAACCCGCACCGCAAGTGCAGCACACTTCACCTGTGGCTTTCCTACAGGTTAGCTGCACTTTGCTATAGACTTCTATTATATCCTGTAGGTGTGGTGCACTTTCAGAAAGCACACAAAACTTGCAGGTATTAGAAGTCTATGGCTCAGTGCACTTCTCTGCACCTGTGGATCAGTTTGAAAACAGCCCAGTAACCACTGTAGAACAGATATGCCCATATATACACTGTGGGCCAGATCCACATAGATCGGCACCGGCGCAGCGTATCAGAGATACGCTATGCCGCCGTAACTTACTTTGTTTCAAATCCTCAAAGATTTTGCACCGTAAGTTACGGCGGCGTAGTGTATTTCTGGCGGCGTATTTCAAATTGGGTGGGTAGGGGGCGTGTTTCATTTAAATAAAGCGCGTCCCCGCGCCGAATGAACTGCGCATGCGCCTTCCCGAAATTTCCCGCCGTGCATTGCGCTAAATGACGTCGCTAGGACGTCATTTTTTTTAACTTAGACGGGACTTACGTACATTCCGATTCACAGATGACTTACGCAAAAAAAAAAATTCAAATTTCGACGCGGGAACAACGGCCATACTTAACATGGCAAATCTAACTATACGCCGCAAAATACCAGCTTTAACTATACGCCGGAAAAAGGCGACTAGAGACGACGTAAGAGAATGCTACGGCCGCGCGTACGTTCGTGGATCGACGGAAATAGCTAATTTGCATACATGACGTGGAAAACGACGAGAACTCCACCCAGCGGACGCCGAAGTATTGCATCTACGATCCGAAGCCGTACGCCTGTCAGATCGAACCCAGATGCCGTCGTATCTTGGTTTGAGGATTCAAACTAAAGATACAACGCGGGCAATGTGAAAGTACGCCGGCGTATTAGTAGATACGCCGGCGTACTCGCTCTGAGGATCTGGCCCTGTGATTTTAGTAATAAACTTACCTTTAATAACAGTATTCTATTCTATTTCATTTTGTTCCATCCCAGAGCAGGAGGTCGTGGGCCACATCAGAGGGCTCAGTGGGCCACTGGTTGGGCACCCCTGATCTACTAGGACCCCCAGGTTTCCATCCTAGATTCCCCCAGAGGTTCTCCCCCTAGTGTATAGATTGCATTCATATTTTTGCCAAATGCATTATTTTACATTTTTCCACATTAAACCTAATTTGCCATGTAGTTGCACACCCCATTAATTTGTTCAGATCTTCTTGCAAGGTTTCCACATCCTGCGGAGAAGTTATTGCCCTGCTTAGATTAGTATCATCCGCAAATACAGAGATTGAACTGTTTACCCCATCCTCCAGGTCGTTTATGAACAAATTAAATAGGATTATTCCCAGCACAGAACTCTGTGTGACCCCACTACCCACCCCTGGCCATTCTGAGTATTCCCCATTTATCACCACCCTCTGAACTCGCCATTGTAGCCAGGTTTGAATGCTTGTACAGTAAACGTTTATGGGGAACTGTGTCAAATGCTTTTGCAAAATCCAGATACACCACGTCTACAGGCCTTCCCTTATCTTGATGGCAGCTCACCTCCTCATAGAAGGTTAATAGATTGGTTTGGCAAGAACGATTCTTCATGAATCCATGCTGATTACTCCTAAAGATACAGTTTTCATTACTAAAATCTATATAGTCCCTTATCATCCCCTCCAAGAGCTTGCATACTATTGATGTTAGGCTAACTGGTCTGTAATTCCTAGGAATGTATTTTGCGCCCTTTTTAAATAGTGGTGCTACATTTGCTTTCTTCCAATCCGCTGGTACCATTCAAGTCAGTAGACTGTTAGTAAAAATTAGGAACAATGGTCTAGCAATTTTTCGACTGAGTTCCCTAAGTACCCTCAGGTGCAAGCCATCTGGTCCTGGTGATTTATTAATGTTAAGTTTCCCAAGTCTAATTCTAATTCTGTCCTCTGTTAGCCATAAGTGTGCCTCCTGTGACGTGTCACGAGGATAAACACTGCAGTTTTGGTTACTAAATTCCCCCGATTCCCTTGTGAAGACTGAGGAGAAGAATAAATTCAATACCTTCCCCATCTCCCCATTCTTTGTAACCAGATGTCCTTCCTCATTCTTTATGGGGCCGATATGGTCTGTCCTTCCATTTTTTACTGTTTACATACTTAAAGAATTTCTTTGGATTTTTTTGTGCTCTCTTCCGTTATGTCTTTCGTGCTCTATCTTAGCTGCCCTAATTGCACCCTTACATTTCTTGTTGCATTCTTTATAGTTTGAATGCTGATGATGATCCCTCAAGCTTGTATTTTTTGAAGGCCTTCTCTTGTGCTTTTATATGCATTTTTACATTAACGTTAAGCCATCCAGGACTTTTGTTCACTCTTTTATATCTTCTAGCAAGGTTCGTAGTTTAGGGATGTTAGCTCTTTTGAAATTCAGTGTCTTTGTATTTTCATTATGTTTCCTATATGTGTGATTTATACTGAAGCCAGTTGGACATGAAAAGGCAATTTTAAATTCAGGGATCTCAAAAAATGTGCTAAAGAGGATATTTTGACAGGACCATCCCACTGCTACTTCATAAGAGCAGCGGAAGATGCGTAGCAGACCACCCTAAGCCACAAACTTCCCTAATGTGCCTTGCATACTTGCCCACTAGTGACTCTCCATCAAGCAACCACCCATCTGTCTCCAGGCCTCATAGGGAAGGGGAAGTTTGGGGTGGGGAGAGGGTATACAACTGTCCTAAAAAAAGGTCGCCGCATATGGTCAATGTCTTTTCCAAATTATCAAGGTTCCAGAAAAGCGTCCAAAATCAAGACTTTTACAAAGCAGAAAAGATGATAGGAAAGAGCCTGGTGACCTTCTGAAACATCAGTGGACTTTTTTGAAACTACCCCATATATTTTATAATATATAAATCATAATCAAAACTTGTAAATGGTTAGTAAAGTTCAATATCCAGCTGTGTAACTGTTAGTTACTTACTTTATTACTTTTATTACTTAGAGATGTCATTAATCTTTCAAAAGAAGTTGCCTGTGTGGTCCTCTTTCTCTTTGATTTGTGGATTTACTCAGTAAAGGGAAAGCACACTTGGTTAGACGAGAATGTTACAGTTCAGACCTGAGTAGTGACTGAGGTTAATCTCAGGAGATTCTGCAGATGAGAAGTAGCTATTTAGTCAGTGCTGGGATTCCTCCATCCTAAAAAACATGACATAGATGACCATGTTCCCCCCATTGTTTTCCAGCATTCCTCCTCTATGGAGTTCTAATCAGGGAGTGACTGGCCTTAAGAGAGGTCATTCCTGTTGTTGCCACTATTTCTGATAACTGAATAATTATATATTGTTTAACGAGCAACAGTTCTGTCAACGTTTACTTCTTATGCACGCTAAAGATGAAGGGAGAACGTTAACAATTGCGGACGAGAGACTGAGAGTGAAGAGATGGTGAAGGTCTGGGAAGAAAAAGCAAGATGAAAATAATTTGGAAAAGACATTGACCATATGTGGCGACCTTGTTTGATGATAGTTGTATATCCTCTTCCCACTCCGCATCTCCCCTTCGCAATAAGGCCTGGGGACAGATGGGTGGTTGATGGATAGTCACTAGTGGACAAGTATACAAGGCACAATAGGGAAGTTTGTGGCTTAGGGTTGTCTGCTACGCATCTTCCACTGCTGTTATGAAGTAGTAGTAGAGAGCAGCTAGAATGCTGTTAAAGATCTAGTGCCCATACACTACACTTCATTTGAAAATTTGTCAGTTGGACAGTTTGTTTGTTTTTCATCCAGTTAAGAGGCACAAATAGATAAACGGTTGTGACATTTTTCAGCCAAAAAGTTGAAGGAAAAGTTTGGAAAGCTTCTGCTGAACGGACAATAGATTGTTTCTCGTCCATTTAAAAACAAACTGTTGGTACTGCACATGTGTTAAAAAAACATTAATGTAGTTGTAAAAGCAAAAGGTTTTTTATCTTAATGCATTCTATGCATTAAAATAAAAAGCCTTCTGTGTGTAGCAGCCGCCCTCTGCCCCCCTAATACTTACTTGAGCCCCTTCTATGTCCAGCGATGTCCATGAGTGCAATGGCTGTCCAGGACTCTCCTCCTGATTGACTGAGACACAGCAGCAGCGTCATTGGCTCCCACTGCTGTCAATCAATGTTGGTTAGCCAATCAGTGGAGAGAGGGGCGGGGCTGAACGGGAGCTTTGTGTCTGAATGGATACACAAAGCTGCAGCTCGGCTCGGGTGCCCCCATAGCAATCTGCTTGCTGTGGGGGCACTCGACAGGAGGGAGGGGCCAGAAACACCAATGAGAGACCAGAGAAGAGGAGGATGCGGGCTACCCTGTGCAAAACCACTGCACAGCGCAGGTAAGCATAACCTGTTTGTTATTAAAAAGAAAAAAGAAAAAAACGACTTTCCAAGCACTTTAAGATAAACGCTTGTGTCAACGAAAGGGTCATGTGCCAACGGTTTGTGTCAACGAACAGTTAAAATAAAGAGCACAGCAATAGTACATACAAGAAACATGCAACCATCAAGATAGGCAATTTTTATATACCCATTTTTTCTGTGCATGTTCCCTGAAAAAAAGAAAAATAGAGACCAAAATAATGCAATAGAAAAAATTATTTATTATTCGAAAATCGGTCATTGCATGATGGCAATATCATGTGTTAATTTTTTCGACTGGCGTATGGCTGGCATTAGTAAGCCCTTTCTTTAAAGCCTCATACACGCGATCGGATTTTCAACTGACTTTTCCGTGTATTTTGCTCCGAAGGGAGTTGTCCATGAACTTGGTATGCATACACGCGGCAGGACTTTTTCAGCCAACAAACACGAACGTAGTGACGTAATTGACGTACTACATGGTTTTTCTGCTCTTTATCGCCACCCTTTGGGCAACTATTGCTATTGTTGTCTGATCCTTAGCATTGGTTCTGAGCATGCGTGTTTGTACTTTGGACTTTAGTCCGATGGACTTGTGTACACATGATCAGATTTGCTCCATTGAACATTTGTTGCCGGAAAGTTTGTCTGTTCTCTCAGCGAACATTTGTCCGATTGAAAAAGCGATTATCTACAAAAACAGGTCTGTCTGAGATTTGTTGTCGAAAACTCAGATTGTGTGTATGGGCCTTCAGTCTCTTCCCCATCTCTCCTCCCAGTACAGCACCCTACAAGTACAATATCCAAGTCCTTCGAGTGGCCTCTGAGCCCCCCTCCAGATCCCACCCAAAGGATAAGAGATGCACACACAACGTCCTCTCAATAAGCAAACAATGAATTCATCTCACATCTGGGCCTGAGCTGTCAAACGTACACTCCTTTCTTAGCATGTACTAAACTGCCACGGTATACACAGTGTAACACAATAACATACAAAAATGTTTGTCCACCAGCAGACAGCTAGAGCTTGTCCTTATCATCATGGCTGAGAGTGTTGGTTCGAATTTGGCAGCCATAATTCCTTCATAATGCAGCTGAGCCCCATCTCTGCATCAAAGTGATGTAAAGTCTCCCAGTGCAGCTAAGTACATGGAAAACGGACTAGTCCAAAGCCAGAACAACCACAGCCAACGTCAACTCTGGGAGACATCGTTGTTTTAGCTGGAGACATGTTCTATACAGGGCGGCCTACTTAGTCGGACTTAATTCTCCTACGCCCCGAGAGTCCCTTCCATAGGCGCGTTATTCCTCACTGAAGTTATTCCTGGAGGAGCAGCCTCTATTCCTGGACACGCTTTGAAAGGAAGACGTGATGAACGCAGGCCAAACCTCACGATATAACAGCTCGCTAAGTCGTGCCAGGTAAAGAGCCCATTAAATGAAAGACCACCCAAACTGATCGAGCGGGCAGGCCTCCAACAAGCCAGCTTTTATCGAGCTTACATGGGAAAATTAATGGCCCACATAATCTGTTTAATTCTGCCTAGTCCACGATAAATACTTTAAGAACTGGAAAGCAAAATATGAAACAAACAAAACAAAGGACAGCGAAGAAAAAGAAAGCTTCTGTCATCGCCATTTTCCTTGGCCATTAACCCTTTCGGTTCACTGGATCACTGTCTTAATGTTCTTTGCAGCCCTACTCCTTGCAGGTGCGAAATTAATGAATAAAAATAAGCATATGTTTTAATGATTAGCACATGGCGATGATAGGATTATGAGCCTAACAATACAAAAAAGAAACTTGAAACATGACATCACGTAAGACCATTAATAAGAATATTTATACATCTGCTATTACCCGATGAGGCTACAGGCTTACTTACATTTCCAAACATATAAATCAGATCTTTATAATTATAGGTGAAATGGTAGGAAAGAATATAATGTAAGGCCTCGTACACACGATAGGTTAACCAGAGGACAACGGTCTGATTGACCGTTTTCATCGGTCAAAACCGATCGTGTGTGGGCCCCATAGGTTATTTAACCATCGGTTAAAAAAAGCCAACTTGCTTTAAATTTAACCGATGGATTCCTAATTAATGGGAAAAAAAACGATCGTTAGTAGGCACAACCATCGGTTAAAAATCCATGCATGCTCAGAATCAAGTCGACGCATGCTTGGAAGCATTGAACTTCATTTTTTTCAGCACATCGTTGTGTTTTATGTCAACGCGTTCTGACGCGTTTGTTTTTTTAACCGATGGTGTGTAGGCGCGAAGGACCATCAGTCAGCTTCATCGGTTAACCGACGACAACGGTCCATCAGACCGTTCTCATAAAAAATAAAAATTCTTTATGTGTAATGCCTAATCGCTATACACTATCGCCTTTATGGCGATATGTTATGGCTTAGTTAATAGTTGGTCCGAGCCCCGCTTTTCGTAGAGATGTATTTCTATAAAATACAAAAATAGGTATTTTTAAAAAAAAAAATCATATAGGACAGTATCGGTGTCAACGTTCCTTATCCTGATACAGACACCTTTGGTGCTAAAAGTTACACTGACAGTTTGTCAACATGTGCATTCCCTTTTCTTTTTGGGGTCTGTATCACAACACATTTACAGTCCATTGCAACAAAGGGTATTATTCATCTCTTGTATACTTATACACCTTTAGATCCTATACTGACTTTTTTACATATATATATACCGTATTTATCGGCGTATACCGCGCACTTTTTTGCCCTGAAAATCAGGGCAAAATCGTGGGTGCGCGGTATACGCCGATACCCGCTTTCCCGCACCGAGTTTTGAATACTGCGCCGACATATACCGAGCGCAGTACACTCGGGTATAGTCGGGCAGTCTCGGCTCCTTCCGCGCTCACATCCTGGACGTACAGGATGTCAGCGCGGGTAGCCGAGCATTGCCGACAATACACAAGCGTACTGCGCTCTGTATATGTCGGCGCAGTATTCAAACTCGGCGCGGGAAATGAGCGGGGAGGACGCAAGGACGCCGCAGAAGGACGCCGGACCGGCCAAAGAGGACACCGGACCCGCCAAAGAGGACACCGGACCCGCCAAAGAGGACACCCGACCCGCCGAAGACGGAGCCCGGACCCGCGGAAGAGGACACCCGAAGCCGCAGGACGACGCCAGACCCAACGAGGCCGCTGATGAACGCCGCGCAAGACACCAAAACTGTAAGTACAAAAAAAACAAAAAACATTTTTCCACAGGATTGGTGGCCACTTTAGGGGTGCACGGTATACGCGGGAGCGAGTTATAACGCGATAAATACGGTATATATTTTTTACATACACATATATATATTTTTTATATATATGTTTTTATCTGTTTTCCATTTGTCCCACGACCACTTTATACTACGGTATTTTACCTTTTTTTACGTCATCACTCATTATGTGACCTATATCATCAGCACATACAGGAAACACCTACTTTATTTGCATCCTTGCGATGTGTACCTATGTTTATCAAGCCATTAGGCATTCACATACATGCATATATTTGCTCTTTCTCGTTGTTCTGGGTTGATAACAGCCAATGTAAATCTGATCTACAATACACCTCCCCTGATCATGATCTAGGACCGGAATGGGGTCTTTATATACATATCCATCGTTCTGACACTAGTACTCATGTCTATGAATACATGAATGAGCTTTTGAATATGTACTTTCTTGGCAGTAGTTATCAACCGAAAAGTTTTAAAGATTGAGCTTTTTCACCCACTATTTTCACTCTTATTCTTATATATCCACATATATATATATATATATATATATACACACATTACTTATTTACAATGAACATTAGTGTCTCTTTTCACTAATGCATTATATTTTATTTTCACTTTTATCGTATATAATATGTGCTATATATAACTTTTTACGGTATTTTCACTATGATCATTGGTATAAGCAGTTGATATTTTTCTATTATATGATGTTTTCTTATTGTCTTATTTTTATATATACACATATTGAGTTCACATACATACATTCACGTTTGTTATTGTTGTGCCTTTTTGGATTTCAGGAAATATATATATATATATATATATATATATATATATATATATATATATATATATATATATATCTTTTTCACTTGTATATTCTATGGTATGCACAGGTGGGCTGTGACTCTTAATTGGCTTCAGGTGTGTCCTGTTACCTTGGGCCACTCCTAGCCAATTATCAACAGAAGTCACATGTCTCCCTTTTTGTTTTCTATATATATCCAACAGTTTTCATTTGCATGTTAGCCATGAATAATCACTAATCTTGTGCGAAACGTCGGCTGTTCCCCTGTTCCTGTTTTATGATTCGGTGATGTATTTGCTGTTTATTTGAATAAAAGACAACCTGCATGTTTTTTTTGGAGTGCGGCTATCCATCTTTCATCTACTTTTCATGCACAGCCATGATCTTGTTTTAGCCAGGACATTTTAAAATGGTGAATTTGGGGCACAAATCCAATCACTTAACTATACTCCAATAACCAAAAAAGATATAAAATCACTAAATGCCTTTGCAAACCGAGATATTAACTTGTCAAAGTACTGGTGACATCATCACTGTTCTGCATAAAGCTTGTGTAGAGAGAAGTACCGCTGGAGAATCTAGCAGGTCCATCCATTGCAGTCTGCTTGCAGAAAAACTACTGGTGGAGGATACAAGACTAGCAGGGGTGGACTGACAACTCATGGGGCCCCCGGGCAATAGGAGATTATGGGGCCTCCGGGCAATAGATTATGGGGCCCCTGGGCAATAGGAAATTATGGGGCCACACAGTATACACACACACATACAGTATACAAACACAGTATACATACACAGACTGAAAAGGTACTGGAGAGGCGGGACAGCTATAATCTTTGGATTTTTTTTTAAAAAGACAGATTTTTACTGAGTCTGGCAACCCTGATGGGGCCCCCTTTGTGGCATGGGGCCCTCGGGCAGTGCCTGAGTGGTCAGTCCGCCCCTCAAGACTAGTTCCCCTGCAAAAGGAGAAAGACCAGCAGTGACTCGTCTTTACTACAGGAAACTCCTGCACAAAGGTACGTTATTACCATAGGCATCAGCTCCATAGGGCAGAGTGAAGCCGCCTCACAAGGGGAGGGAACTGCTGTGCCTGTGCCTCGCTGATGGCTGATCTGAGGTACTAAATGGGATGGGGGAGGGGGGTCCATCTGTGCTGAAGGGGGGGTCTATGCTGAATGAAGGGGTCTGTGCGGAATTGGGGAGTCTGTGCTGAAGGGGGGGTCCATCTGTGCTGAATGGAGGGGTCTGTGCAGAATGGGGGGTCTGTGCTGAAGGGGGGTCCATCTGTGCTGAATGGAGGGGTCTGTGCTGAAGGGGGGTCTGTACATTCTCTAGGCTATATTTATATGGGCATGGAGTGAAGCTGAATCATCTCAAGAGCTATTTCACACTGCCAGATGACCGCGTTATCGGTTTAAGAAAGGGTTAAATGCGACTGTGTATCACCGCTGCCGAAGTGCCCCCCTCTGAAAAAAAATCAGTGGACGCCCATGGTTATTACACTGGATTTCCGCATAGATTTGCAGGAAATACAAAATAGTCATCGAGATTTAAGGAAGACAATACATGTATTTAGCCAGTATTAGCTTATATAGGAGTGTAGCCATACCAATAAAAGTGGTCATTGGCTCTATAACACACAAATGCTAGGTAAGGCACTTTTGGTTCATAGCATGTAATGGCAGGACTTACAGTTCTTCCATAGTTGGAAGGATACAAATTGTCACCGTCTGATCCAGATATCAAGGTATCTTATTACCATTGTATAAAGTCAAAGTGACAGCAAGTTCCTTTTATTCCTACATGTTTCTGCTTTGAGTTTCAGTGGGAAGCACTCTTTCCATTCCCCCTTTGATGTACATGAATTAAATCTGGATATCACAGGCCCCATTTGAGCCTCCGGGCCCGGCATGTGGCCCCACCGCTGCGTGATAACCCAGCAGAATCATAAAGGACTGGAAGAAAGGACTTTTCTTTCGATATCCTTACTGGCCAGAGGGGATGAAGCAAACGCCAGACCCCACAGACAAGATATGAAGTTCGCTCTCTGCCAAATCTTATCTCTTTCCATACTAATCTTGGTACCTTATCAAGCCATTTTATTCCTATTATTTGAGTTGTTTTTTCATTCTTGGTATCTCTTCCTCCGGGGACTCTTGAAAAGGCATGTGGACAGGATCTTTCTTGTTAGAAAAATTGCAGAGAGGCAACAGTTTCCGCTTATAGCTCCTTAGATCTCTCAATTTAAAAAGCAACTACAGACAGCAAGCAAAACTAATCGATGAACTGCCAATAGAAGGCAGCAAATATTGTAGCTATGCTATAGTCAAAATCTGTTACTTTACACTATCTATTTTATTTCGATTCAGCAGGCTTCTGTTGCTGTTTCGGGTGGGTTTTTACAGAGAATTTGTCACTTTGCCCATTCAGAGCAAAGTGTCAGTACCACTTTTTTCCTGGGCCAGTTCAGTGCAATGAACATCTCTGGAACTACCTCCATCTCAAACCTGTGGAGTAGATGGGGAAGGAAAGGTGTACATCAGGTTTAACGGATTCCCAAGATGTCACCAGAGCATCCACTGCAAAAGCTTGAGGATGCCTGGTCCTGGCAGTGTAATTATCCAGTTTGTTGTTGAGCCTCGACTCCAGCTTGTAACACCTCTGGGTGAAGACATTAACAGCTGAGGAAATCTACTTGCCAACTTCCCACGCTTGGCGATTATGGTTGGAAGGTAAAATTCTGCTTAGCCAAAACCCGGTCTGCTTCTCCTTGAGTTGTGTGATTATCAGGGCAGTCTTTAGCACAGGGCAAACGGGGCACCTGTCCTGGGCCCAAGCTTTGTAGGGGGGGCAGCGATACCCGTTTATTTGGGCACCGATAACGGCATTGCAGAGTGCACAGAGGACACGGGAGGCTGTATTCCAGCGCTAGTCATCAGAGAGGGGCCGTGAGTTCCACCGACGCTCTGACCCCACCCCATGCAGCCTGTATGCTCAGAACAGAGCGGCTGTAGTTAGAGTCCCCTCTCTGCTGGCTAGCGCTGGAATACAGCCTCCCGTGTCCTCTGTGCACTCTGCAAAGTCGTCATGGGGGGCCCCAATTCATGGATAATCTCATGTAGTATGTCCGCAGTCTCTGGTAATCTCCTGCAGTATGTCTGCAGTCTCTGGTAATCTCCTGCAGTATGTCCTCAATCTCTAGTAATCTCCTGCAGTATGTCTGCAGTCTCTAGTAATCTCCTGCAGTATGTCTGCAGTTTCTGGTAATCTCCTGCAGTATGTCCTCAGTCTCTGGTAATCTCCTGCAGTATGTCCGCATTCTCTGGTAATCTCCTGCAGTATGTCCACAGTCTCTAGTAGGGTTGTCCAGATACCGATACCAGTATCGGTATCGGGACCGATACCGAGTATTTGCGGGAGTACTCGTACTCGCGCAAATACCCCCGATACCTAAATAGAATACCCCCCCCCCCCTTCCCCCCCCCCGCCGCTCCTGCCGTATCGTGCCGCCGCATCGAGGGACATGGCTAGAGGGACATTGCTGCATATGTGAGGGACATGGCTAGAGGGACATTGCTGCATATGTGAGGGACATTGCTGCATATGTGAAGGACATGGCTAGAGGGACATTGCTGCATATGTGAGGGACATGGCTGCATATGTGAGGGACATGGCTAGAGGGACATGGCTGCATATGTGAGGGACATGGCTAGAGGGACATTGCTGCATATGTGAGGGACATGGCTAGAGGGACATTGCTGCATATGTGAGGGACATGGCTAGAGGGACATTGCTGCATATGTGAGGGACATGGCTAGAGGGACATGGCTGCATATGTGAGGGACATGGCTAGAGGGACATGGCTGCATATGTGGGGGACATGGCTGCATATGGGGGGGGGCATGGCTGCATTTGGGGACACATTTAAAAAAAGTATCGGTATTCGGTATCGGCGACTACTTGAAAAAAAGTATCGGTACTTGTACTCGGTCCTAAAAAAGTGGTATCGGGACAACCCTAGTCTCTAGTAATCTCCTGCAGTATGTCTGCAGTCTCTAGTAATCTCCTGCAGTATGTCTGCAATCTCTGGTAATCTCCTGCAGTATGTCCACAGTCTGGTAATCTCCTGCAGTATGTCCACAGTCTCTAGTAATCTCAAACAGTATGTCCGTAGTCTCTGGTAATCTCCTGAAGTATGTCCGCAGTCTCTGGTAATCTCCTGCAGTATGTCCGCAGTCTCTGGTAATCTCCTGCAGTATGTCCGCGGTCTCTGGTAATCTCCTGCAGTATGTCCACAGTATCTGGTAATCTCCTGCAGTATGTCCTCAGTCTCTGGTAATCTCCTGCAGTATGTCCGCAGTCTCTGGTAATCTCCTGCAGTATGTCCGCAGTCTCTGGTAATCTCCTGCAGTATGTCCACAGTCTCTGGTAATCTCCTGCAGTATGTCCACAGTCTCTAGTAATCTCCTGCAGTATGTCTGCAGCCTCTAGTAATCTCCTGCAGTATGTCTGCAGTCTCTGGTAATCTCCTGCAGTATGTCCACAGTCTGGTAATCTCCTGCAGTATGTCCACCGTCTCTAGTAATCTCAAGCAGTATGTCCACAGTCTCTAGTAATCTCAAGCAGTATGTCCGTAGTCTCTGGTAATCTCCTGAAGTATGTCCACAGTATCTGGTAATCTCCTGAATATGTCTGCAGTCTCTGGTAATCTCCTGCAGTATGTCCGCAGTCTCTGGTAATCTCTTGCAGTATGTCCGCAGTCTCTGGTAATCTCCTGCAGTATGTCCGCAGTCTCTGGTAATCTCCTGCAGTATGTCCGCAGTCTCTGGTAATCTCCTGCAGTATGTCTGCAGTCTGGTAATCTCCTGCAGTATGTCCGCAGTCTCTGGTAATCTTCTTCAGTATGTCCGCAGTCTCTGGTAATCTCCTGCAGTATGTCTGCAGTCTGGTAATCTCCTGCAGTATGTCTGCAGTCTGGTAATCTCCTGCAGTATGTCCGCAGTCTCTGGTAATCTTCAGTATGTCCGCAGTCTCTGGTAATCTCCTGCAGTATGTCTGCAGTCTGGTAATCTCCTGCAGTATGTCTGCAGTCTCTGGTAATCTCCTGCAGTATGTCCGCAGTCTCTTGTAATCTCCTGCAGTATGTCCGCAGTCTCTGGTAATCTCCTGCAGTATGTCCACAGTCTCTGGTAATCTCCTGCAGTATGTCTGCACTCTCTGACCCTCTCCTGTAGTATGCGTATTAACCACTTAAAGGGTTTGTAAAGGAAACTTTTTTTTTATCTTAATAGCTTCCTTTACCTTAATGCAGTGCCGTTTTCATGTTCTCATTGTTCGTTTTTGCTCTCAAGTTGCTGTAATTCTTCTCTGATCTCCACACTTCCTGGTTGTCTGATGACCACAGTGCTGGGAGCTTTCTCTCTGTGGTCACTAACTTCAAGGAGGTGTGATTACTGTGTGTATAGTTTCTAGTTTTGTTTTCCAAACCATCACTGCTCTATGGCTCTGTAAGGCAGAGAGGCAGGAAACAACAAGCAAAAATTAAACTAGAAACTACAGGTACATTATATGATTGATTTTTATCTATTTTTAATCGTTTTTAAAAGGAATCAGTTAACTATTATGTCTCTATACCCTGTAAACAGTCATTTCAGCAAAAAAATGTTTTATTTTATTTACAACCCCTTTAAGGACTGCCTCCTGCACATATACGTCGGCAGAATGGCACGGCTGGGCACAAGCACGTCCTCTTTAAGTGCCCAGCCATGGGTCGCGAACCGGTCCGGAGGGACCCGCGGACCCAATCGCCGCTGGAGTCCCGCAATTGGTCCCCGGCTCTGAAGAACGAGGACAGCTTCCCCGTTCTTCACTGTGGCGCTGTCATTGATCGTGTATTCCCTGATATAGGGAAACACGATGAATGAGGTCACACGTCCAGCCCCGCCCCCCTACAGTTAGAAACACATATGAGGTCACACTTAACCCCTTCAGCGCCCCCTAGTGGTTAACTCCCAAACTGCAATTGTCATTTTCACAGTAAACAATGCATTTTTATAGCGTTTTTTTGCTGTGAAAATGACAATTGTCCCAAAAATGTGTCAACATTGTCCAAAGTGTCCGCCATATTGTCGCGGTCACGAAAAAAAAAACTATCCCCTATTTTGTAAACACTATACATTTTGTGCAAATTAATCGATCAACGCTTATTGCGATTTGTTTTACCAGAAATATGTAGAAGAATACGTATCGGCCTAAACTGAGGAAATTTTTTTTTTTTATATATTTTTGGGGGATATTTATTATAGCAAAAAGGAAAAAAAAATTTGAATTTTTTTCAAAATTGTCGCTCCATTTTTGTTTATAGCGCAAAAAATAAAAACCACCAAAAGAAAGCTCTATTTGTGTGAAAAAAAGGAAGGCCAATTTTGTTTGGGAGCCACGTCGAATGACCGCGCAATTGTCAGTTAAGTCGACGCAGTGCTGAATCGCAAAAACTGGCCAGGTCCTTTACCTGCATTTTGGTCCGGGTCTTAAGTGGTTAATGTGCCGCTTTAATTGCTCAATTATTTGGGATTGCTCCACTGCTCAGTGAGTGGTAATGATATGCATTAACCTGTAGAAACCAATTAGCGAACAGTAGTGATAGGCTTTAATCTCTAGCAACCAATCAGTAAGTGGTAATGATGTGCTGTAACCACTAGCAATCAATCAATCAATCAGTGAGCGCTAATAATGTGCAGCAACCTCTAGCAACCAGCCAGTGAGCGTTAAGGATAGGCTGTAACCTCTGCCAAACAATTACAATCGCTGCGTGATCTGCTGCAGTAAACAGATTTTGAGTCTATCTGCTATTTTTTGTATGTCTCAGAATGAAGGGTGGGGCCCCCAAGAAAATGTTTGCCCAGGGCCCAATCAAAATGAAAGACGGCCCTGGTGATAGTTTATGTAGGCCACTTTCATGGCACTGTGCAATGTAAACCTAGTTGGGTCACCTCTGCAGGGTATGCACTAAAGTTGAACATGATCACACCAACAGGTTGCATAGCAGGGACTGCAAGGGAGAACAATCTTTAATTGGAGGACTTGTAGGTGAATGAAAGGTCTGCCTCCTCCATTCATACAGCATTTTCATTCATAAAAGCTATAATACAGCTTCTATGAATAGAGGAGAGGCAGAAAGGGCAGGCATAGTCCTCACTCTTGATGAATGCCTGTGACAGGTACAGCGCATGCTCATAATAATAACCTCTACAACAACAGAAGATTATGACTGCGATGGTATTGGGGGGGACAGAGGAGTTTGGATTTCAAATTTTCAAATAGGACAGCCTGCACCAACACATGAAATGCTTCTTATTAAATGTAAGTGTGATGCCGCGTACACACGATCATTTTTCAGCATGAAAAAAACGTAGTTTTTAAAAACATCATTTAAATGATTGTGTGTGTGCTGCACATCGTTTTTCAGGTTCTGAAAAACTACAAATTTTTTTTCCGAACATGCTGCATTTTTAAACGTTGTTTTAAACAATGTCGTTTTTCGGGTTGTAAAAAATGATCGTGTGTGTGCTAAAACGACGAAAAAAACCCGCACATGCTCAGAAGCAAGTTATGAGACGGGAGCGCTCTTTCTGGTAAAACTACCGTTCATAATGGAGTAAGCACATTCATCACGCTGTAACAGACAAAAAGGCACGAATCGTCTTTTACTAACACGGAATCAGCTAAAGTAGCCCAAAGGCGAATGGAACTTCCCCTTTAAAGTGGCGTCGTACGTGTTGTACGTCACCGCGCTTTGCTAGATCATTTTTTTTAAAACTATGGTGTGTAGGCAACATCGTTTTAATGATGAAGTTGGGAAAACATCGTTTTTTAGACATGCTGAAAAACAACGTTTTCTTTCATGCTGAAAAATGATCGTGTGTACGCGGCATGACACAACCCCTTAAGAGGCTGCTTGAATTTATCTGCTCATCTGCACTGCCATGACCTGATGAACATTCCAGCGCACCTAACACTCTGAGTTCAGACATCTTTACACCACCTTAAAGCAATAATTCAGGTAAAAATCAAGTATTTACACATGTACAGTGGAATACTGCTTGCACCTGAAAGGATAAACAAAGTTAAATGGTTATTCTGACAAACTTTGAAAGGGAAAACCTTGGCCAGCCTATTAACCTTCAACCGTAATGAGAGGTCAGACTTAATGGCAATGGCATAAGGACCCTTGTAGTGATAATGACAGCAATGTCTCTATTGCAGATCTGATGGTCTTCATCGGCATGTAGGAGCTCATTAATTGTATCCAATAAGGTGTAATAGCAAGCAATAAGATTTCTTGAAATGGTAGAAGCTAAATGTGTCCATGCACAGTGTTCAGTAAAGTATTCCCAAGGTAAAGATGTATTTGCAAAGTGTGCTAGTGAAACTGTGAGAAAGGGATTTGTAAAGGTGGGCGACTTCCCTCTCACCAATGACCAGGCTGATTCAATGCCCTCTGAACAGCAGCCCCTGTAGTGTGCAGAGGATCCGCCGTTTCGATCTTCTGATGCAAAGCTTGGAACATAGGTTGGCAGGCGACCAAGGTGGTACTGGCAGGTGCCGAACAGCAAGCAGTGCTAGGCCCTTCTCACCCGTGTTGGTATGTGATACACCACGTGGTAGGTCGCTACCTCTCTCCCCCCATGCATGGAGAGGTCCATCTTGTGTCAGACCCAGGAGGGAGAGCGTGCAGGGCAGGGCTTTTTATATAGTTCCTCCCAGCAATCTCTCCGATGGTCGAAAAGATCCAGATACAGAGTCATGCGAAGCAATTATCAATCTGTGGAACTACTCATCCCACAATCCCTTGGGTTTGGCTCACAAACATGATGTCAGTTAATAACACTGGACACTAGAGGGACATGCGCTGCATAGAAATACCGGAGGAACACTGTACTTTATAAGTGTAGTCCACATTGCTACATCAGAACTGTCTCTTGTGCTCAATTTTTTTTTTTTTACCTAAGTTTTTACCTAAACTTAGTCTTTAAATTGGCCATACACCAGTAGAATTTAATTTACATATTCTGAAAAATTGTTCAGAGCATTCAATCTTGCATTTACTGAATCAACTAATTTTGTTTTGAAAGCCCTTATAATTTCCTCTAGATCTGCTATGTAAATGGAATCCCAGATGTATTAAACAGGATTCTTTTGTGCCTAGAACATGCACACTACAATATATCCAATTTTTACAGATAGGAAACCACATGCACAGTTTGAATTTTTCCACCCAGGTCTTTCAAATTCTCCTGGGAATATAGTTGGTTTGACCCCACTAACCATTAGAAAAATCACACAAATGTTCCAAAAAAGGTTTTCCCACCCAAAAACTATAATTTTTCAATTAAATTCTACTAGTGTATGGGCAACTTTAGGTCTGCAGTGAAAGTACATAGCACAGTCATTATGCAGCACTGCTATTCGGGGAACAGAATTGGACCTGTGGATGTAACTATTGCTGCCCCATGTACATGTAGCTTTACAAACTATACAAAGAAACACAATTATTTTATACAACACTTATTGATTACTCTGTCGATTACATTAACTTCTCTATCTACAAAAGGGTACTCAACAGTTCCCCTTTAAAGTGGAAAGTGTCATATACATTTTGATTGACCTTTTCTTCCTACAGTATACCTTTTCCCACATAGCCTTCTTCTGCCTGCAATAAATGTCTACTGGGAATCTCATTTCAGTTTTAATCACAAGAAAGGTTTTCCCACCCTGGTTTCCCTTGTGACTGCCATGTGATTACAAGCCTCCTTTCCATACGTATCATCTCTAGTCTTAGACTGTAAGCTCTAAGGAGCGAGGCCCTCTGATTCCACTTGTATTGAACTGTATTGTAACTGTACTGTCTGCTTTCATTTTGTAAAGGGCTGTGCAAACTGTTAGCGATATATAAATCTTGTAAAATAACATTAATAATAGTAAAGCATTTTTCCCTTAATTACAATTGAGCACATGCCTTATCACGAAAAAACACATTTTGGGACAACTCAAAATGCGAAAAATTGTAGAAAGGAAAAGTCTGCATTGACCTGTGCCCATGAGAAAAGGGAGACGCAAAGGTTTGTTTTTTTGACCTCTTACTTGCCCTTTTAAGTAGCCAGTACACCCAAATCTGGTATTTTACTTGTATGTTTTGTATGGGGACGATTAGACACCCCCTGGCATAACTGAAATCTCCCTGCCATAATTCCAGATTTTATTTTTGACCACTAGGGAATTTTAGGTGTCAGACTCCTGTTCCGCTGTATTCTTCTTGCTTTGGACAAGTGCTGGGAGCTGGAGATAAAGCGGGGTTCCAACCACAATTAGCATTTTTTAAATGTATGTCCTTTCATCATGCGTTTTTATAATATAAATCCGGTCACTTACTATTTTACAATCCGCCGCCGCTCCGCATAGTTATTCAAAAAAGATAGTTTATAAAACTATGTCCACACCGTTGTCATTTTGCTTGTGGGCATTGTGAAGCCCACAAGCACTTACTTCCTGGAAGTCTTGGATGGGGAGTGATAATTGGGTAGCGCAATGCATCCTGGGAAATGATAACACACATTTCCCAGGAGCATTAGAGGGAGATGATGTCAGAATCCTAAGTGATTCCAAAGGCAGATTTTGTGGGACCGCATAGCAACAGGCATTCCCAGATGAGTAAAACATATTTTTTTTCTTTTTTAGGTCTAATGAGCACAATAATGAAAAACAAATTTTGGGATGGAAACTCCACTTAAGCACTTGTATCAAAGCAGCCAAATCCTATTCAGCTGCGGAGTTGCATGACTGTGCCTCAAGGAAATGGGGGTGCCCTGTCCAACATTGCAGCTAGTGTTAGGCCTCGTACAGACGACCGAACATGTCTCCTGAAACTGGTCCGCTGACCAATTTCAGCAGACATGTTCGGTCGTGTGTACGGCCGACCGGACAGGTTTCCAGCGGACATTTGTCCACCCGACCGTTTTCGAGCGGACAAATGTTTCTTAGCATGCTGTACAGACTCACCGTACATGTCCGATCGGCCGCCATCCCTCGCATGCGTCAAAGTGATTTGACGCATGCGTGGAAGCTTTGACCTTCCAGCGTCGCGCACGTCGCTGCGTCATCGTCGCGGCGACGGCGTGGACACGTCACCGCGCTGTCTATCTGTGCGGATTTCGGTTTGATGGTGTGTACAACACCCAGCGGACATGTCAGCGGACCGTTTTCATCGGACTGTCCGCTGGTGTGTACGAGGCCTTACAGGACACCTAGGAAGTTGGGGAAAAAGTTCTACATGTACTTTGTTCTATCAGGTACTGAATAAAGTAAAACAGAAATAATCCTTCTTTAACATTTCAGCATCTAGAAAAAAACGTTAATTTTAAGATTGCCTGGCTTTAAACTCATAGAATGAGATATCTGGACAGTAATAGACAGGTATCAAACTCTTTATTGAAGCAAACATAACTTAAAATAAGTGTCTAGGCTACAATATAAGATATTAGTTAGCAAAGAGGAAAAGTTAAAGGATTCTTAATTCAGTTGTTTTTTGCTAAGCTCATCTTGTAATTATCACCCTGTTCTTGTATCTCTTCCCAGTGGCTGTAGAATAATTAGTTTACACAAATTAACAACAGGAAATAACTGTGGAACCATTTGTCTACGTTCTTAAAGAATTATTCCAACTCTAATTAAGGGCAACGTAGACAAAGAAAGTATCTGTGAAAATATATTGTAGGATTAAGGTGAAAGATAGCATGTTCCGTGTCTGTACAACGTGTGATGCAAGTTTATAATGAGGAGGGAGGTAGGAAAACCCCCAGGACCTAGCTTCTGAAGAAGGAAGGCAGAGCCTTGGGGCCCATCCACTAAGGGATGGGAAGATGTGGAGGCAGAGCCTTAGGGCCCAATCTTTAAGACAAGGAGAGGAGGTAGAAGCAAAAATTCTGGAATAAAAACACTGAGGAAAGGTGGCAGAATGTTGGAGGTTAGGCTTTGAGAATAACCTAGGTATCTGCCTCGGGAGGCACAGAGCATTGGGACCCAGCCTTTAAGTCAAGGATTGCTTGATGGGCAAAATCCTGAGACCCAACCTCTGAGATGGTGTGCAGAGCATTAGGGCACAGTCTGAGGAAGCTGGAGAGCCCAGAGGCCTATAAGCATTTAATGCTCAGCCTCTTAAAAAATTGGCATAGCCCTGGGGTTCAACTTCTGAGGGGGTCCTTTTTGGACACTATGGGGTTGATTTAATAAAGTCAAATGGACTGTGAACTTTGCAAGTGCAGTAGCTTCAGAGCTCAGTAACTGAGATAAAGCGTCACTTTGCAGTTTGCACTTTGCAGTACCCAGTTAGATGCAAGAAAAAAAATAAAAATAGCATTTTTGCTTGCACATGTGTCACGGTTGCTACCGTGCCAAACGGACAGCGAGGCGTGGTCGCGCCCCAGGTGGCTCTGGGTGGAATTGAACCCAGGACCTCCCCGTTGCTGCTCCGGGTCTTTGCCTCTGAGCCACTTCTCAGTTGATATTCTGCTTGCTGTCCGTCGGAGCCTGGTTCTGAACTATGTGCTGATTGCCTGTCTCTGGATCTCCCTACAATCTGCACTTGTCTATCCTGGTCCAGCTGAGGCAGGTTTCCTAATTAACCAGGGTATAAAGCCCTGCCTCACTATGAGGGATGTGTCAGTTCATTGTTCTCTGATTGTCCTGTCTGTGCCAACGGTTCCTGTGTTCCTGTGGTTGTCGTCAGATACAAGACTGACCCCGGCTTCTGACCTTTTTGGCTTACGTACCCTGGAATGCTGCTGTCTCCTGCCCTTTGACCCCGGCCTGTACTTTCGGACTTTCCCTGCCTTCTCCAGCCCTTGACCCACGGCTTGTGCCCCGGATTTGTCCTTGGTTCCTTTCTGCAAACCCTGAACTTTCTGTCAGTAGTTACCTGACCCTCAGCCGTCATCAGTGTACACCGTCTGCTCAGCTACAAGACTCACCCCGGCTTCTGACCTTACTCTGAATTCTGGAAACCTGGGTCACGGCTATACTTGACTATCCTTGGCTAATTCCTATCTAGCCCCCGTGCACAGACTCACAGCCCAGGTAGTGTCTTACCTTATTACCGTGGGCTGTGTGTACCTGCAAGGGTGAGCTTACAAATCTGCAAAATGGACTCCACTCAAGGTAAGCCCTCACAACATGTTTGGGTAATGGAAGTCAACAGAGCTTTTGCTCAATTACTAATCTATGGAGCAACTTCTCTTGCAAAGTCAACCCCTATACAGCTGTTCAATTTACACAAAAATATGCTGTTGTCACATAGTTACATAGTAGGTGAGGTTTAAAAAATACACAAGTCTATCAAGTCCAACCTATGTGTGTGATTATACGTCAGTATTACATTGTATATCCCTGTATGTTGCGGTTGTTCAGATGCTTATCTAAGATTCCCCCCAGCTGAAACCACTGTATGTGGAAGGGAATTACACATCCTTGCCGCTCTTACAGTAAAGAACCCTCAACGCGGTTTAAGGTTAAACCTCTTTTCTTCTAATTTTAGTGAAGGGCCACGTGTCTTATTAAACTCCCTTCTGCGAAAATGTTTTATCCCTATTGTGGGGTCACTAGTATGGTATTTATAAATTTAAATCATTACCTCTCTCAAGCGTCTCTTCTCCAGAGAGAATAAATTCAGTGTGTGCAACCTTTCTTCATAACTAATATCCTCCAGACCCTTTATTAGCTTTGTTGCCCTTCTTTCTACTCGCTCTATTTCCAGTACATCCTTCCTGAGGACTGGTGCCCAGAACTGGACAGCATACTCTAGGTACAGCCGCACCAGAGTCTTGTAGAGTGGAAGAATTATCTTTTTATCTCTGGAGTTAATCCCCTTTATAATGCATGCCAATATTCTGTTTGCTTTGTTAGCAGCAGCTTGGCATTGCATGCCATTGCTGAGCCTATCATCTACTAGGACCCCCAGGTCCTTTTCCATCCTAGATTCCCCCGGTGTATATATTACATTCATATTTTTGCCACTCAAATGTATTAATTTACATTTTTCAACATTAACCACTTAACAACCGCCCCATAGCCAAAGTATGGCTACAGGGCGGTTGCTTAACTCTGGGAGGCCGTTAATAAATGGCCTTCCAGAATCGCGCTCCCAGAGGACCCGGCGCATCACAGATCACGGTAAATCGCTGCTGATAGCGGCGGTTTACCAAGTCATCGCTCCGTCCAATGACTGAGCGATCACTTGTAAACAAACCGGCGGCATGTGATGCCGCCGGTTTCTCCCTCCCCTCTCTGCACCGATCGGTACAGTGTGAGAGGAGAGGGGGGAGAGCGGAGGCAGCAGCAGTGCTGTGGGCTGGATCTGTGACAATTGCAGATCCAGCCATCCATCCCTGTGCAATACTCTGCACTACCCCCTGTGCAATACTCTGCACTACCCCCTGTGCAATACTCTGCCATACCCCCTGTGCAATACTCTGCCATACCCCCTGTGCAATACTATGCACTACCCCCTGTGCAATACTCTGCACTACCCCCTGTGCAATACTCTGCACTACCCCCTGTGCAATACTCTGCACTACCCCCTATGTGGGCAAGTCCCACCCACATATGAAAACGGTGTTCAAACCACAAATGTGAGGTATCTCTGCGAACTTTAGAGCGAGAGCAATCATTTTGGCCCTATACCTTCTCTGTAACTAAAAACATATAACCAGTAAAAATATTTAAAGCGTCGCCTATGGGGATTTTTAAGTAGCGAAGTTTGGCGCCATTCCACGAGCATGTGCAATTTTGAAGGGTGACATGTTGGGTATCTATTTACTCGGCGTAACTTCATCTTTCACGCAAAAACATTGGGCTAACTTTACTGATTTGTTTGTTTTTTTAAGCACAAAACTGTTTTTTTTTTTTTTTTGTAAAAAATACATTAGAAAAATTGCTGCGCAAATACAGTGCGAGATAAAAAGTTGCAGCGACCACCATTGTATTCTCTAAGGTCTTTGCTAAAAAAATATATAATGTTTTGGGGTTCCATGTAATTTTCTAGCAAATAAATTATGATTTTTACATGTAGGAGAGAAATGTCAGAATTGGCTTGGGTGCTCCAGAACGCCTGATGGTGCTCCCTGCATGTTGGGCCTCTGTATGTGGCCACGCTGTGTAAAAGTCTCACACGTGGCATCGCCATACTCGGGAGGAATAGCAGAATGTGTTTTGGGGTGTTATTTGTGCTATGCATATGCTGTGTGTGAGAAATAACCCGCTAATATGAACATTTTGTGAAAAATATTTAAGAAAAAAAATATATTGATTTTGCAAAGAATTGTGGGAAAAAATTACAACTTCAAAAACTCACCATGCCTCTTTCTAAATGCCTTGGAATGTCTTCTTTCCAAAAAGGGGTCATTTGAGGGGTATTTGTACTTTTCTGGCATGTTAGGGTCTCAAGAAATGAGATAGGCCGTCAGTACTTCAGGTGTGATCCATTTTCAGATATTGACACCATAGCTTGTGGACTCTATAACGTTCACAAAGACCAAATAATATACACAAATTTGTACTTATTTTTACCAAAGATATGTAGCAGTATAAATTTTGGCCAAAATTTATGAAGAAAAAATACTAATTTGCTCAATTTTATAACAGAAACGAAGAAAAAATCATTTTTTTTTACAGAATTTTCAGTCTTTTTTTCTCTTATAGAGCAAAAAATAAAAAAACAAACGGTGATTAACCACTTGAGATCCGCGCTATGGTCGAAAGACGTCCACAGCGCGGCTCTCAAGTGGCGGGTGGACGTCCATAGACGTCCTGCTGTTGTTGTTCCCTGTGCGCGCCGCTGGGGGCGCGCAGCGGGGAAACAACGTGCCCGGCGCATCGCTCGGGAGCCGATGCGAGTGCCTGGCGGCCGCGATGTCCGCCAGACACTTGCGATCGTCGGGAACACAGCCGGTAACACAGCAGGACGTGGAGCTCTGTGTGTAAACACAGAGCTCCACGTGCTGTGAGGGAGAGAGGAGACCGATCTGTGTCCCTTTACATAGGGACACAGCATCGGTCACCTCCCCCAGTCACCCCCCTCCCCCCACACAGTAAGAACACTATGTAGGGAAACACATTTAACCCCTTCCTCACCCCCTAGTGTTAACCCCTTCACTGCCAGTCACATTTATACAGTAATTAGTGCATTTTTATAGCACTGATCGCTGTATAAATGTGAATGGTCCCAAAATTGTGTCAAAAGTGTCCGATACGTCCGTCGCAATATCGCAGCCCCGACAAAAAAAAATCGCAAATCGCCGCCATTACTAGTAAAAAAAAATAAAACAAAAAAAAACATAAATCTATCCCCCATTTCGTAGGCACTATAACTTTTTTACAAAAAGACGTCAAAATACGTATCGGCCTTAACTGAGAATTTTTTTTTTTTTTTTTTTTTAAATGGGAGATTTATTATAGCAACAAGTAAAAAAAATATATATATTTTTTTAAATTGTCGCTCTTTTTTTGTTTATAGCGCAAAAAATAAAAACCGCAGAGGTGATCAAATACCACCAAAATAAAGCTCTATTTGTGGGGAAAAAAGGACGCCAATTTTGTTTGGGAGCCACGTCGCACGACCGCGCAATTGTCAGTTAAAGCGACGCAGTGCCGGAAGCTGAAATTTCGCCTGGGAACGAAGGGGGTTTATGTGCCCAGTAAGCAAGTGGTTAAATACCACCAAAATAAAGCTCTATTTGTGAGAAAAAAAGGACGAACATTTCATTTGGGTACAGTGTTGTATGACTGAGTAATTGTCATTCAAAATGTGAGAGCACGGAAAGCTGAAAATTGGTCTGGTTATTAAGGGGGTTTAAGTGCCCAGTGGTCAAGTGTTTAAACCTCATTTGCCATGTAGTTGCCCATCCTATTAATTTGTTCAGATCTTCTTGCAAGGTTTCCACATCCTGCAGAGAAGTTCTTGCCCTACTTAGCTTAGTGCCGTCTGCAAATACAGAGATTGAGCTGTTTACCCCATCCTCTAGGTCGGTCCCAGCATAGAACCTTGGGGGACCCCACTTCCCACCTCTGACCATTCCGAGTACTCCCCATTTATCACCACCCTCTGAACTCGCCCTTGTAGCCAGTTTTCAATCCATATACTCACCCTTTGGTCCATGCCAACGAACCTTACTTTGTACAGTAAAAAACCCAGATACACCACGTCTCCGGGCCTTCCTTTATCTAGATGACAACTCACCTCCTCATAGAAGGTTAATAGATTGGTTTGGAAAGAATGATACTTCATGAATCCATGCTGATTACTGCTAATGATACCATTCTCATTACTAAAATCTTCTATATAGTCCCTTATCATCCCCTCCAAGAGCTTGCATACTATTGATGTTTTCACGGATCAGATGTAAGGCTGATCTGTTTGCTTGTATCCCTAGAGACAGGTGGACTGCTCCTACCTTGCTGTGGATGTAAAACAGAACTATTACCCGTGGTCCCATCCACTGATAGGGGTTGATTTACTAAAGGCCAATAGACTGTGCATTTTGCAGAGCGCAATTGCACTCTACAAGTTGCTCCAGAGCTTAGTAAATGAGCTAAAGCTTCACTTTGCATAGAATACCCAATCACCTGCAAGGAAAATAAAACAGCATTTTTGCTTGCACATTGTTGGTCAGCAGAGCTTCCGCTCATTTACTAAGCTCTGGAGCAACTGCTCTTGCAGAGTGCAACTGCATTTTGCAAAGTTCTCAGGCCCGGATTCTCGTAGAATGGCGTAAAACTCGGTGGGCGTAACGTATCTGATTTACGTTACACCGCCGCAAGTTTTACAGGCAAGTGCTTTATTCACAAAGAACTTGCCTGTAAAGTTGCGGCGGCGTAGCGTAAATCACCCGGCGCAAGCCCGCCTAATTCAAATTAGCCGGGTAGGGGGCGTGGAGCATTTAAATTAAGCGCGTTCCCGCGCCGAACGTACTGCGCATGCGCCGGCCTGGAAAATATCCCAGGGTGCATTGCTCCAAATGACGTCGCAAGGACGTCATTGGTTTCGACGTGAACGTAAATGGCGTCCAGCCCCATTCACGGACGACTTACGCAAACAACGTAAATTTTTAAATTTCGACGCGGGAACGACGGCCATACTTAACATTGGTTGCCCCTCATATAGCAGGGGCAACTTTAAGCCGCGCAAACCTAACGTAAACGTTGTAACTTCACTGCGTCGACCGCACGTACGTTCGGGAATTTGCGTATCTAGCTAATTTGCATACTCGACGGGGAAAACGATGGAGGCGACACCTTGCGGCCAAAAAAAAAAAAATGCATTTAAGATCCGAGAGCGTTTAAGAGCCTTACGCCTGTCGGATCTAATGGATATCTATGCGTAACTGATTCTAAGAATCAGTCGCATAGATACAACGGCCCAGATTAGGACTTACAACGGCGTACATGGCGTTGCGCCGTCGTAAGCCCTTTGAGAATCTGGGCCTCTGTCTTTTTGCCTTTAGTAAATCAACATCATTGTGGGTTCTCACCTGGCTCTTGAACTGATCTGTCAGACTTAGGCTGGGTTCACACTACGGTTTTCCCGTCCGTCAGCCGCATACGATTTCAGTATTGAAAACGTACGGGCCCGGACGGGAAAACGTATAGATAGAGAATGCATTGCAAATCGTATGCACTCAGATGCATCCGGGTGCGTACGATTTGCTGGCAAAACGTTTTTTAAACGTCCGCAAAACCGTGTTCAACCACGGTTTTGCGGTCGTTTTTAAGACAGTATGGCAAACGCATACGTTTTCCTTTAACATTAATGTTAATGGAAAACGCACATGTGTGCGGTTCCATACGTTCCCGTCCGTTTCAGCCGCATACGGTTTTCCATATAAATCGTATGCGGCTGACGGACGGGAAAACCGTAGTGTGAACCCAGCCTTAGACCCCTTTCACACATGCGGACCGTTCATTACATCAGTTCAGTCACGTCAAAACGGATGAAGTATTCATCAGTTTTTCATCCATGCTCTGAAGGGCATGGATGAAAAACTGATTCATACTTCATCCATTTGATGTTTTTCATCAGTTTTTTTTACAAAAAAAGTGACTGAACTGAACTCCAAACACTCTATATAGCTGGTCGCTAAGGAGGGGGCCAGGAAGCCGGCCACCATGTCCTTAACAACTGATGAGTCATCTGCTGTTAGCTGGGTTTCCCGCTGACAGCTGAATGTATAAAAAAAATTGCAGGCAAAAAAATCCAGAAAGAAATGGCGTGGGGTCCCCCTCAGATCCATACCAAGCCCTTAGGGTCTAGTATGGATTCAGAGGTTACTCCCCCATGCCAATTTTTATGGGGGGCATGGGGCCCCCCAAAATTAACACCAGACCCTTATCCAAGCATGCATCCGAGGATGCAGCCCGGCAGGTTAGGAAAGAGAGGGGATGAGCGAGCGCCCCCCCCAGACCATACCAGGCCACATGCCCTTAACATGGGGGAATGGGTGCTTTGGAGCAGGAGGGGCTCTGAATCCCCCACCCCAAAGCACCTTGCCCCCTTGTTGATGGGCACAAGGGCCTCTTCTTGACAATCCAGGCCAGTGATTGTCGGGGTCTGTGGGCAGGGGACTTACCGGAATCTGGAAGCCCCATTTAACAATGGGGCTCCCAGATCCCAACCCCCCCCCCTATGTGAATGGGTATTGGGTAACCCTAGCTATTTACTCCAAAAAGCAGTGAAATGTAAAAAAGTCCTTTATTAAAAAAATAGCTCAGAGCTGTCTTCTCCCGGTGCCGTCTTCTCCCGGAGCCAGCTTCTCCAGTGCCACTGTCTTCTTTCTCTCTGCCGCTGTCTTCTTCCCCATCGTCGGTTACCCGCTAAAAACAAGAAAGCCACTCTTCTCCTGAGGCTGTCTTCCTCAGTTGTGTTGTGCCCCGCTGTCTGACATCTCTTAAATAGTCATGGGGCATGGCTAGATAAGGATCTGGTATGAATTTTGGTGGGAACCCATGCCATTATTTTTAAAAATGTTAGCATGGGGGGTCCCCTCTGAATCCATTCTAGACCCAAAGGGCCTGGTATGGACCTGGGGGGGACCCCACGCATTTATTTATTTTTTTACATTAAGCTGTCACAGCTGATGACACATCGGTTGTTAAGGACGCACCGGCGGGCTTCCTGGCCCCCTCCTTAGCAACCAGCTATATACAATGTGTTTAAAGAGGGGGAAAAAAGAGTTTAAAAATGGATGTCAGTGGATCGGATGTAAGCGGATGTTGTCCGCTAACATCCGTATTTCGTCCGTCCTGTTTTTTTTTTGATGGATGAAAAATAGGGCTTTCATCTGTTCAAAAAAAACGGATGTTGACGGAAGCGGGTGAAAATGGATGCAAATGATTGATCATCCGTTGTCATCCATTTTTCCATAGAGATGCATTTATGTCCGTTTTTCATCAGTCAATGAATGGATGAAAAACAGAACGAACGGTCCGTATGTGTGAAAGGGGCCTTAGGTTCTGATCGATTGCACCTGTTCTCTGACAATCGGTGACTCTATTTAAGCTGTGCTTAGATCAGCCATCCTTGAAAAAGCAACATTGTCCAAGTGTTGCCAAGCCCTACACATAGACAGCCAGCTGTGTGCACAGCCATGAATAGCTGCAGCTGCCGACAGCCTGTCATTAAAGTGTACAGGCTCAGCAGCCACAGCTAGCCACTTGCATCTGTCAAAACCAGCAAAATGCCCCTGCAAATGTACCCCAACGACTGGTAAATTTTGTCTGAAAGCTAGTACCCAAGTGACAGACATCCATGGCATGTTTGCAGAAGTTGCGCACTGTCCAATGAATCTTTACCCAATCATCTGGTATTCAGCAGATTGAAGTAATGGTTATATGTCTATGTGTCCAGGCAAATTTGCAAAGTCCATATGGGTCTATAAATCCCCCATGTTTGCAAAGGCCTTTAAACTTCCTTCTTTGCTTCCACCCCCTTCACTCCCCCTCCCCCATACACACACTCACTATTTATGTTGCAGAAAAACACGTGGCTTCATTAGCACTTATTAATTAAGAACATATGTAGGTTTCAGCACCGCTGCTAATGAGCCGCAGTGGAGGGGCTGTGGAATTTCAGCGTGCCAGGGCTGACTGCTAATGAACTTGCTGTATTGCTCAACTCCACTGACAAGCTCTCGGAGAGGAACCACAAAACTTGGCTGTGAAAGCAGAGCCGTGTGAAAGGGCAGCCCCACTCCATAAAGTTGCACACATGGCTTCAGCCACCTCGCTGTTAACTCTTGATGTGCCCATAGCAGCATCAAAGACCAGAGGGCCAGAAAGTCCCAAATGGCTGTATGGAATGGCTTTAAAGTGGGCCTGAACTCACAAATGTAAAGATTTGCCATGTTAAAGAGAACATCTAAAAGTGCTAATTGTGCCTAAGCAGACAAAATGTACATTTTGTCTATAATTCCTCCTAAAAAAATAGCAGTTAGTATGTGAGAGTGCCTAGGTACTCCTGTGCCTACAGTCCCATAGTTGGTCATCTGTAGTATTAGATCAAGGGCAATGCTATCACTGACTGCTAGTCTCAGGAGATTTAGAATTAGATTTGGTGATGTCACTGCTGTTCTCCTGGAAGGAAGCTTTGACATAAGGTAGCAAAGTCCTGCTCCTTTACCAATATGGCTGCCTCCACATATAGAAAGTGCAGAACAAGACACAGCAAGTCATTAATAGGGAAAAGATTAGCTGCAGGAAAACTACTGGCTACACTGGTGACTAGTGAATAGTGATAATTCCGCGCCAAACACTTAATAAATAAAAATATGTGTATACATAAATTAAATATAAATACAGTGACTAAAGCTGCTCCTCTAAAAAGCAAGTGATACTTGTTTGAAATATTGGTAGAAAGTTGAGGGCGCTGGTTATTAATTAACGTGCTATAATCCACTCTATGTCATATAAATGTATATAAGTCCATATGTGATATCCATATAAATAAGTGGTCCCAAATTCTGAATGTATCACCAAAAGTGTACTCAGTGTACTTTCAAAAAGTGCAGTCCCAATAAATAATTATTATTCCACTCGATCCAGTGATCTGAATAATAAAAAGGCTGTCTCAAATCTTGCTCAACGTGAAAAAATTCCTTCACCACGCTCGAATCTTTGTGATCACCCAAAGTGCTCAAATGGTTAATGCGCTTACCAGATGTCTCTGACTTCTTTGGTGAGAAAGAAAGTCAGATATAGCTTTTGCAGGTTAGTGCATAGAAACATAGAAATCCATCGCGTAATACTGCTTTGTTTATTAAAAATAAGGGTATAAAAAATGGGCGATTGGCATCTTACATTAAAAGGTGCCTGTCCCGGCACCAAGGCTGCTCGCTTGTCTGTGTTTAGTGCTTGTCCTCCAACTCCGTGGCGGCGTGCGTTCAACCCAGTGGAACGGCAACCAGATGTCCGGAACTTGCGTTGACTACCACGTGACCAGGTCCGCCGCCGACGTACGTTTTGTTTTTCAAACGTCTTCAGGGCGCGTACCTGATCACTGAAGGATGGTATTTGCAGTTTGTATGCACCTCCCCTCCCAATCCAAAACAGAGAAATATTAACTGATTGTGTTGCAGCCTCGGTGCCCGTCAGCTTCACAATCAAACTACATCTATATTTATACTTATTTTACATCTGATATGCAACCATTTTGGTATACATTATTGTGATATTACAGTGCCTCATGTAACTGGTGACTAGTACCTTGCCCTCTGCCTGCCTTTTTTGGTACAGCTTCCAGAGTTTAGGTACTCTTTCATTCCAATGGCATGGGGTGAGAAAGCTGTACCACAATGGATGGCAGCTAAAAGTTCAGATAGGTTTGAATAGTATAACACAGTACTAAAATAATGGGCACTCTTGCCCTGGTTTTAGGGATGCCAGAACACATATGTCCAATTTCACCTACAATAGTATCACATGCCTGGTAGAGACTAAGTAGATGAGGGGGCGGCTCTTACAGCTACTACCCAACACTCCTAAAGGTGTTGACAGAGAGAGTGGTACAAGTGCCAGAGTTTGCAGGCTGAACCAGATCTGTGTTGTAGCCAGATGAGAAGAACTGGGAGCTGAGCATCAAGAAGCAGGGACCAGGCACAGGAACAACATAGTACCAGATAAGGAGATGGAGACAAAGTCAAGGAAGTAAGCCAAAGTCAGTGTCAGCCAGGCAGCGTGGTAGAAAATCAGGAGGCAAAAAAAAAAAAGACGGGAGAGCAGCCAAGGTCAGTAACAGCCAGGCAAACAGGGTACAAGACAGAAGGTGGAAGCAGAGTCCAAAAGGCAAGCTGGGTCATACATGGTCAAGCAGAATTCATAGGTCGGGTCTAAGTTAAACAATAACAATCTGAAGACCACTCAGCATCTTCCTTCTGCAGTGCTTCAGTTTTTATAGGAAACTGGGCGCCAATACAAATGCTGAGCATGCATGCTCATTTTTTGCACTCACTAACACTTAGGGGACACATTCCCATAGGTTGTTCCCTGAAACTTCATGTGTATTCTGATACTCATCCTGAACATTTGCTGTGATGAATGTGATAAGTCCTGGTACACCAAACTGCAACACCATTTAGGATGTTATACAGCACTCAAGCCATTGTAAAATGACATACAATTATACTGGTTAAAAGGCCACTTTAGTATTCATTAAAGTGATTGTAAACAATCGCCTTGTAAAACAACCTATTCAGTTTAACCACTTCAGCTCCGGAAGCTACACTACCTTCATGACTAGGTCATTTTTTGCAATACGGCACAGTGGACAAATCAGACACTAACAAACTTTTTGGGGAACCAGTGACACCACTACAGTGATTAGTGCTAAAAAAATATGCGCAGTCACTGTACTAATGACACTGGCAGGGAAGGGTTTAATATATAGGGCGATCAAGGGGTTAAATGTGTAGCCAACATGTGTTACTGTGTGTACTGTGTTTTCCTTTCCTAAGCAATGTGCTGTTTTTTACTTCCTGCTTTGCAGGAAAAAATAAACAGCACATTGCTGCTGTCAGAAGAGAGCCCTGTGTTTATTTGCCTACACATTCTCTTCAGGAAATGTCCGGCTGCCAGCGAGCAATCGGCAGCCAGCAAGTGCTGATTGGTTGGTGCTGCATCCAATCGCAGCACAGCTAGGGCAGCGGGGGCACTGGCGTGCGGATCATGTACTTAGGGTTGCCACCTGTCCGGAATTCACCCGGCAGTCTGGGTTTTTACTCATGTGTCTGGGTTTCTGCCGAGAGAAGCCACCAGCGCCGCCGGGGGTTCCGGGGAACCCCAGAAGAGGACGATCTGGGCCACTCTGTGCAAAACAAATTGCACAGTGGAGGTAAGTATGACATGTTTTTATTTAAAAAAAAAAATTAAAAGGAGGGTTTACAACCCCTTAAAATGTCATTGTAGTTGGATGAATCTGAGCCATATTCTCAATATGATTTTCTTTAGCCTTTGACATTTACATACAATTCAAATTAGTAGGGACCAGTCTCTTAGTTACATAGTATATTTATATTGAGCTAAAAGAAGGACAGTTATTGACGGAAGAAGAAATTAGGATTAGGGCTTAAAAAAAAAAAATCCCTCATAAAGATGGTTGCTTTATGCCTATAAGTAATTACTCTACTCATGATTGTGATAATGTATGTAAACTGAATGTAACATTATCACTGTGTTATATTCAGTACTGTACTCACAGCATCATATATCGTATACTGTACTGCGTCGGAAAACGAAGGTTTGTTAGACTGATGTGGATTCTTGTTAGTCCAGCAAGGGTAGAAGCTTATATTGTGGTTTGTTGACTGTTTTCTGATTACATCAATGCACAATGGTGATTAATGCTGTTAATGCCATAAAAGCATAAATTATTGATGCCATTAATGCCATAAAAGCCATCATTCAGTTATGGATTCATAAAAATAAAAAAATCAATACATTTTTAAAAAGAACTAGTTAATGTATCATAATAGCCTTCTGTAATCTTCTCAATACCAACAGTCCAACTGAGACAGAGAGCGGGATAGCTTAGTAACCTTGTCAGGACTTTTCTGGATGGTCCAGAGCTGTCTAGTTAAAGTGTTTGTAAAGGTATAAAAAAAAACTGCACCACTTCTCACATCAGTATTTTATTTTTGGCTGCTGATCTTCTAATTTACCTGGTTGATCCTGCCTGTGCTACTCCTCCTACAAGTAAACTGACCTTGGTATTACGGCAGCTGATCCATGCTACCGTGGTCAGTTTACAAAAACGCCTGTATCTTCTGTAGTCAGCACACACAGCAACACCCCCCACAGGGCCGTCTTTACCACAGGGCAAATGGGGCAGCTGCCCAGGGCCCTGTCACTGTTGGGGGCCCAAAGCAACCCCCTTTAAAAAAAAAAAAAAAAATTTTTTTTTTTTTTTTTAGGGGTCCGGAGGTCCCCAGGGGCCCGGAGGCCCCCAGGGCCCCAGATGGCAACCCCCCCTTTTTTTATTTATTTTTAAATAAAAAAATATATATTTTTTTAATATATTTTTATTTTATTTTTTATTAAAGGGCCAATTTTTTTTTGAGTTTTTTTTATTAAAGGGACTATTTTTTTTAGGTGTCCCCAGGGGCCCAGAGGCCCCCAGGGCCCCAGATGGCAACCCCCCTTTTTTTATTTATTTTTAAATAAAAAAAATATATTTTTTTAATATATTTTTATTTTATTTTTTATTAAAGGGCCAATTTTTTTTAGAGTTTTTTTTTATTAAAGGGACACATTTTGTAGGGGTCCCCAGGGGCACAGGTGCCCCCAGGGCCCCAGATGGCAGCCCCCCTTTTTTTTATTTATTTTTAAATAAAAAAAATATATTTTTTTAATATATTTTTATTTTATTTTTTATTAAAGGGCCAATTTTTTTTTTAGAGGTCTGGTGGTCCCCAGGGGCCCGTAGTTCCCCAGGGCCCCGGATGACAACCCCCCCTTTTTTATATAAAAAATATTTTTTTATATATTTCTTTATTTCTTTTTATATATATATATAAAATATTATTATTATTATTATTATTATTATTATTATTATTATTATTATTATTATTATAGGACCCAGAGGTCCCCAGGGCCCCGGATGGCTACCCCCCTTTTTTTATAATTTTTTTTCTTATTATTTTATTTCTTTTTTTTCTTTTTATTTCTTTTTTTATATATATACAGGTGGTTCTCAAAAAATTAGCATATTGTGATAAAGTTCATTATTTTCTGTAATGTACTGATAAACATTAGACTTTCATATATTTTAGATTCATTACACACAACTGAAGTAGTTCAAGCCTTTTTATTGTTTTAATATTGATGATTTTGGCATAAAGCTCATGAAAACCCAAAATTCCTATCTCAAAAAATTAGCATATCATGAAAAGGTTCTCTAAACAAGCTCTTAACCTAATCATCTGAATCAACTAATTAACTCTAAACACCTGCAAAAGATTCCTGAGGCTTTTAAAAACTCCCAGCCTGGTTCATTACTCCAAACCGCAATCATGGGTAAGACTGCCGACCTGACTGCTGTCCAGAAGGCCATCATTGACACCCTCAAGCAAGAGGGTAAGACACAGAAAGAAATTTCTGAACGAATAGGCTGTTCCCAGAGTGCTGTATCAAGGCACCTCAGTGGGAAGTCTGTGGGAAGGAAAAAGTGTGGCAGAAAACACTGCACAACGAGAAGAGGTGACCGGACCCTGAGGAAGATTGTGGAGAAGGACCGATTCCAGACCTTGGGGGACCTGCGGAAGCAGTGGACTGAGTCTGGAGTAGAAACATCCAGAGCCACCGTGTACAGGCGTGTGCAGGAAATGGGCAACAGGTGCCGCATTCCCCAGGTCAAGCCACTTTTGAACCAGAAACAGCGGCAGAAGCGCCTGACCTGGGCTACAGAGAAGCAACACTGGACTGTTGCTCAGTGGACCAAAGTACTTTTTTCGGATGAAAGCTAATTTTGCATGTCATTCGGTAATCAAGGTGCCAGAGTCTGGAGGAAGACTGGGGAGAGGGAAATGCCAAAATGCTTGAAGTCCAGTTTCAAGTACCCACAGTCAGTGATGGTCTGGGGTGCCATGTCAGCTGCTGGTGTTGGTCCACTGTGTTTTATCAAGGGCAGGGTGAATGCAGCTAGCTATCAGGAGATTTTGAAGCACTTCATGCTTCCATCTGCTGAAAAGCTTTATGGAGATGAAGATTTCATTTTTCAGCACGACCTGGCACCTGCTCACAGTGCCAAAACCACTGGTAAATGGTTTACTGACCATGGTATTACTGTGCTCAATTGGCCTGCCAACTCTCCTGACCTGAACCCCATAGAGAATCTGTGGGATATTGGGAAGAGAAAGTTGAGAGACGCAAGACCCAACACTCTGGATGAGCTTAAGGCCGCTACCAAAGCATCCTGGGCCTCCATAACACCTCAGCAGTGCCACAGGCTGATTGCCTCCATGCCACACCGCATTGAAGCAGTCATTTCTGCAAAAGGATTCCCGATCAAGTATTGAGTGCATAACTGAACATAATTATTTGAAGGTTGACTTTTTTTTTATTAAAAACACTTTTCTTTTATTAGTCGGATGAAATATGCTAATTTTTTGAGATAGGAATTTTGGGTTTTCATGAGCTGTATGCCAAAATCATCAATATTAAAACAATAAAAAGGCTTGAACTACTTCAGTTGTGTGTAATGAATCTAAAATATATGAAAGTCTAATGTTTATCAGTACATTACAGAAAATAATGAACTTTATCACAATATGCTATTTTTTTGAGAACCACCTGTATATATATTTTTATTAAAGGGCTCAGAGGTCCCCAGGGCCCCATGTGGCAAACACCCTTTTTTATTTTTTTTATAAATGTTTATTTTTGTTTATATATTTTTTATTTTATTAAATGGCCCTTGGATGGCAACCCCCCCTTTTTTTATAAATGTTTATTTTTTATATATATATTTTTATTTTCTATTAAAGGGCCCAGAGGTCCCAGATGGCAACCCCCTTTTTTTGTAATTTATTTTTATTAAAAAAAAAATTATTAAGGGCCCAGAGGTCCTCAGGGCCCCAGATGGCAACCCCCTTTTTAAAAAAAATATATATATATATTTGTTATATATATTTTTTATTTCTTTTTTTCTTTTTATTAAAGGGCCCAGAGGTCCCCAGGGCCCTGGATGGCTACACCCCTTTTTTTATATATATTTTTCTTTATTTCTTTTTTTGTAAAGGCCCCCCGCTTCTAAATTCGCGTCAGCCCCCTCCCCCTTGCTTCTCAATTTCAGGCGGCAGCACCCCCCCCCCCCCCGGTTCTCCAGGGGGACCATGCCTGAAGCTGTGTAAGTGGCCCCATAATTCCTGATCCCTGCCACCCGTTAAGCCCCTGTGCTGCCCACAAATCAGGCTGAAAATCATCAGCGACACGCAGCCAGTGACAGTATTGCTTCCCTTCCCAGTGTTTTAAAATGAACAGCACCCCTGGCTTCCCTTTAAACGTGCACTTCTCCCTTCCTGCCACTGGGCGCTGCTTGTATAAAAAAAAAGAATTAGAATGTGATTTTATAACATCCCCAGTTTGCTCTTCCCGAGGCTGACTTCTTCATGTCCTGCTCCTCAAGGTATGTCACTGTTTGCTAATCTATATTGTAAATAGAAGTTTTCTGTAGAGTGTGCCCAAAGTCTTTATAATATTTGATGATTCACTGCAGGTCTGGTCAGTGTTTTAAAAAGTTCCTCTATTTTACACATGGCATGGCATGGGGGGTCACAGCACCGTCTGTCCATTCTGCTTTAGCACCATGGGACCCCATGCCATGCCATGTGTAAAATAGAGGAACTCTTTAAATCACAGACCAGACCTGCAGTCCAGGCTGAGTAAGGCCTCAGAGCACATGGCATTACTGTCTGTATTTAACTGCTTGATGGGCTTATTTTGGGCCTGGCTGGTTCACATGCCTGCGTTTTCTGCAAAGAAAAGTGCATGCCTCATGTAATAGGCTGCGCACACGGCACGCCTATGCCCATCAAGCACTGAAATACAGCACTGTCTGTCCATTATGCTGTCTGCTGTGACTTATCTGCAGTTCCCGCACTGTCAAACTTGCTGCATTTTTAGACGTTTAGGTCACGCTTTTAAAATACAGTGTGTTTGTGTGTGCAAGAACTGCAGGTAAGTAGCATGGTGCAAAAGCAGAATGGATTTCAAGGCAACTGTATTTTTAAAATGCTGAATGCACCTTTTTTCTGCAGGAAACGAAGGCATGGCAGCCCATTCAAATCAATGGACTGCTATACCTGCACAAATGAGGACCGCCAAAACAAACATGTGAACCAGCCAGGCCCAAAATAAGCTGGAGGGGGGCCCAAAAAAAAATTTGCCCTGGGCCCAAACCATATTAAAGACGGCCCTGAATAGGCTGTTCCCAGAGTGCTGTATCAAGGCACCTCAGTGGGAAGTCTGTGGGAAGGAAAAAGTGTGGCAGAAAACACTGCACAACGAGAAGAGGTGACCGGACCCTGAGGAAGAGTGTGGAGAAGGACCGATTCCAGACCTTGGGGGACCTGCGGAAGCAGTGGACTGAGTCTGGAGTAGAAACATCCAGAGCCACCGTGTACAGGCGTGTGCAGGAAATGGGCAACAGGTGCCGCATTCCCCAGGTCAAGCCACTTTTGAACCAGAAACAGCGGCAGAAGCGCCTGACCTGGGCTACAGAGAAGCAACACTGGACTGTTGCTCAGTGGACCAAAGTACTTTTTTCGGATGAAAGCTAATTTTGCATGTCATTCGGTAATCAAGGTGCCAGAGTCTGGAGGAAGACTGGGGAGAGGGAAATGCCAAAATGCTTGAAGTCCAGTTTCAAGTACCCACAGTCAGTGATGGTCTGGGGTGCCATGTCAGCTGCTGGTGTTGGTCCACTGTGTTTTATCAAGGGCAGGGTGAATGCAGCTAGCTATCAGGAGATTTTGAAGCACTTCATGCTTCCATCTGCTGAAAAGCTTTATGGAGATGAAGATTTCATTTTTCAGCACGACCTGGCACCTGCTCACAGTGCCAAAACCACTGGTAAATGGTTTACTGACCATGGTATTACTGTGCTCAATTGGCCTGCCAACTCTCCTGACCTGAACCCCATAGAGAATCTGTGGGATATTGGGAAGAGAAAGTTGAGAGACGCAAGACCCAACACTCTGGATGAGCTTAAGGCCGCTACCAAAGCATCCTGGGCCTCCATAACACCTCAGCAGTGCCACAGGCTGATTGCCTCCATGCCACACCGCATTGAAGCAGTCATTTCTGCAAAAGGATTCCCGATCAAGTATTGAGTGCATAACTGAACATAATTATTTGAAGGTTGACTTTTTTTTTATTAAAAACACTTTTCTTTTATTAGTCGGATGAAATATGCTAATTTTTTGAGATAGGAATTTTGGGTTTTCATGAGCTGTATGCCAAAATCATCAATATTAAAACAATAAAAAGGCTTGAACTACTTCAGTTGTGTGTAATGAATCTAAAATATATGAAAGTCTAATGTTTATCAGTACATTACAGAAAATAATGAACTTTATCACAATATGCTATTTTTTTGAGAACCACCTGTATATATATTTTTATTAAAGGGCTCAGAGGTCCCCAGGGCCCCATGTGGCAAACACCCTTTTTTATTTTTTTTATAAATGTTTATTTTTGTTTATATATTTTTTATTTTATTAAATGGCCCTTGGATGGCAACCCCCCCTTTTTTTATAAATGTTTATTTTTTATATATATATTTTTATTTTCTATTAAAGGGCCCAGAGGTCCCAGATGGCAACCCCCTTTTTTTGTAATTTATTTTTATTAAAAAAAAAATTATTAAGGGCCCAGAGGTCCTCAGGGCCCCAGATGGCAACCCCCTTTTTAAAAAAAATATATATATATATTTGTTATATATATTTTTTATTTCTTTTTTTCTTTTTATTAAAGGGCCCAGAGGTCCCCAGGGCCCTGGATGGCTACACCCCTTTTTTTATATATATTTTTCTTTATTTCTTTTTTTGTAAAGGCCCCCCGCTTCTAAATTCGCGTCAGCCCCCTCCCCCTTGCTTCTCAATTTCAGGCGGCAGCACCCCCCCCCCCCGGTTCTCCAGGGGGACCATGCCTGAAGCTGTGTAAGTGGCCCCATAATTCCTGATCCCTGCCACCCGTTAAGCCCCTGTGCTGCCCACAAATCAGGCTGAAAATCATCAGCGACACGCAGCCAGTGACAGTATTGCTTCCCTTCCCAGTGTTTTAAAATGAACAGAACAGGCTTCCCTTTAAACGTGCACTTCTCCCTTCCTGCCACTGGGCGCTGCTTGTATAAAAAAAAAGAATTAGAATGTGATTTTATAACATCCCCAGTTTGCTCTTCCCGAGGCTGACTTCTTCATGTCCTGCTCCTCAAGGTATGTCACTGTTTGCTAATCTATATTGTAAATAGAAGTTTTCTGTAGAGTGTGCCCAAAGTCTTTATAATATTTGATGATTCACTGCAGGTCTGGTCAGTGTTTTAAAAAGTTCCTCTATTTTACACATGGCATGGCATGGGGGGTCACAGCACCGTCTGTCCATTCTGCTTTAGCACCATGGGACCCCATGCCATGCCATGTGTAAAATAGAGGAACTCTTTAAATCACAGACCAGACCTGCAGTCCAGGCTGAGTAAGGCCTCAGAGCACATGGCATTACTGTCTGTATTTAACTGCTTGATGGGCTTATTTTGGGCCTGGCTGGTTCACATGCCTGCGTTTTCTGCAAAGAAAAGTGCATGCCTCATGTAATAGGCTGCGCACACGGCACGCCTATGCCCATCAAGCACTGAAATACAGCACTGTCTGTCCATTATGCTGTCTGCTGTGACTTATCTGCAGTTCCCGCACTGTCAAACTTGCTGCATTTTTAGACGTTTAGGTCACGCTTTTAAAAACACAGTGTGTTTGTGTGTGCAAGAACTGCAGGTAAGTAGCATGGTGCAAAAGCAGAATGGATTTCAAGGCAACTGTATTTTTAAAATGCTGAATGCACCTTTTTTCTGCAGGAAACGAAGGCATGGCAGCCCATTCAAATCAATGGACTGCTATACCTGCACAAATGAGGACCGCCAAAACAAACATGTGAACCAGCCAGGCCCAAAATAAGCTGGAGGGGGGCCCAAAAAAAAATTTGCCCTGGGCCCAAACCATATTAAAGACGGCCCTGACCCCCCACCCATTCCTCCTGCTGATTCGAGTGACAGGGCACTCCCCTCAAGCCACGCATCCCCTCCTCTTTGCACCTGCGCTGTTCTAAGAATTTATGCTGCTTTTGGTTGGGGAAAGGAAGTGACCTAATGTCACCAAGTCTGATTGCTTTCAACTGTCATGGAAATGGACTTCCACAGCAGCATTATTTCATTTTCCGATGTACAGTGTCTTGAAAAAGTATTTATACCCCCTAAAAATTTTTACATTTTGTCATGTTACAACCAAAAACGTAAATGTTGTTTATTGGGATTTTATGTGATAGACCAACACAAAGTGGCACATAATTGTGAAGTGGAAGGAAAATGATAAATGGTTTGAGCTGCTGGTTTGATTTGGGTCTACGCTCTGGCTATCTACCCCTGAAACTGGCTCGAATCCTCCCTTGACACAACTGGTATCAGTAAGGATTGTGGACCCCAATAGTTGTTGGAGAGCACAATATTTTATCACACCACAGTAAATATGTAAACAAATGGTTACCTTGTGTTGCACTGGTCCCCCAGGATGACAGATGGACTGCACACAGATTTAACATAACCAATGGAACTTTACTTGGTAAGCAAAGGGCCCTGTAAGAGTCAGAAATAGTGGTAACAAATAAATGCAGGTTACATTATAATAATTATGGAGACATGTGTAAGTGCATAGCAAAGAGATTCCTTTAGTAAGATGTTCACACTGAAGCACCTCTTAGCCAGGCCTCACCTTGATAACAATGCTGTGCAGCTTAGTATAATCAATTGCTTAGTTAAAGAGTACGTACATAGATATCAACAGTTCACTTTGCCTAACAGGCAGTCTTTAAATAATATACCTTACTAATGTAGTTTGGTTGATCAGACCAAACGTTAATACGATCGTTCTTAATTGTTCACTCGTGTTTTCGTTGCATGCGGTGGTGCACTATTGTTGATTTGAAATCCAAAACGAGGAACAAATAACTGATGAAAGAAACCAGGTAGTCAAACCACAATGGCAAGTCTAAACGATCCACTCTCCTGCAACGCAGTCAGTATGCTTGGACAAGTGCTCATCTCTCCCAACCAAATCAGGCCTTGTCATTCCGGATTGCTCCGTCTGCGAACTCCAATCCACAGTCCTTCCAGGACCGACAGTCTCCGGTCCTCACACAGGTCACCGTTGCACTGAGACACAGTCCGATCACTCCGTCAGGGATCCTCTCTCTACCGATGGCGATCCACACAGGCGTGGATAGGCCTCAAGACTCTGGCCTAGATTTCCGGAGAGACACCTCACACAGGCGTCCTCCTGGGTTGAAAAGGGGGTCCAGAGAGAGCGCGCCAAACACGTCGTCCTCCTTAAATTACCTCCCCCAGCAGGCTGTGCGGGGTGTAAAGCATTCTGGGATTGCACAATTGCTCTCTGGGTATTGTAGTCTATCCATTAACCAGAGCAATGGAGTCTTTATCTCACTGTACATTGTTTCCCAACATTCCTTGTTGTACCAGTGCAAAACCAAATAGAAGGTGGCCATCCAACAATTGACCACCGGAGGAAGCGGAGTTCCTTCCATATCTGTAAATGGTAGTCTGTGAATCACATGAAAGTGATAACTTGCTACACACTCCCCCCACTTAGAAATCTTTGGTCCTCCAAAGATAGTAACAGTTCATAACCTGGTACATGCTGTCTTATATACATGCAGAGAAAACTTGGTTAGTATAAATAAGGCATAAGACAAGTCATATTCGTATAAGAACCAGGCAGAGGAACCCCCACCAAGCTTTGGAGAGGAGGTTGCCCTGCCTGCAGGCCATCTGAACTGGTTCAGCCCAACCAGATGTGCCAGAGGGTGAGCCAGGTTTGCCCTTCACTAAATTTACAGTGGATGGACCAGGCATATCAACTGTCGTTCTGGAGGTGAACACCGCCTCTTCACAGAATTCACACAGTTGGCTGTAAGTCAATTTTTTAGGAGGGTGAATGGCTCTTTCTTCTTTTTCCCCTTGTTCAGGTATGCAAAGTTCCACTTCTTCTGGAGCAGCTACTTCTTCTTCTGGAACTTCTTCTTCGGAGGCATCTGCTTCTTCTTCTGGAACTTCTTCTGGAGCTTCTGCTTCTGGAACTTCTTCTCCTGGAGTTTCTCCTTCTTCTTCTGGATTTTCTTTAGAAAGATATGAAGTCTCTTCAGGGTCCCCTATTGGCGGGGGACCCGGGTCATCTTCCAAGTCCTCAGAAAGTATAGCACGAGGCACAAACTCAGAAGCCTCTGGCCGGAGAGCCCCATTGTCGGTCAACCCAGTAGGAGATAAAGAAGGGCCGGTGGCCTCTTGGGACTGAGAAAGCCATAGCCAATCTGGTTCCATTCCTTCTTCCTCCTTCTTATCTTGAGGAGATGACTGGGATCTGGTAACTGGCCGTGACCGTTGAAATGTTGAGGGGGTCACCTGTGGGGCTGACATGGGAGGCAGGCGGACTGCTTCAGAGAGAGGCAATAAATAATTACTGTGCCAAGTCTTTAGTGGTCCCGTGCTCCCTTCCGCCCTAACCTGGTATACTGGGAGACCCGGTAGCTGCTTGAAGATAACATATGGCTGAGATTTCCAGCGATCTGCCAACTTGTGCTTTCCAGGAATGCCCAAATTCCTCAGCTATACTCTATCCCCTGGCTGCAAGTCTTGTATTCTGACCTTTAAGTCATAGTTCCGTTTATTTCTCAATCCTCTTTGGTCTGATGTAGCTTGGGCTTTTTCATAGGCCGTTTTCAGACTTCTCCGCAGTCGGTCCACATATCCCTTGTGGTAAGTGGCTGAAGTATGTTCAAGGGAGATCCCAATGGCCAGATCCACTGGAAGCCGAGCTTCTCTTCCAAACATCAGCCGGTAAGGGGAGTACCCTGTTGCATCACTTGTGGTACTATTGTTGGCATGCACAATGGCAGCTACATGCTTACTCCACTGCTGTTCCTTCTCTGTGCTCAAGGTTCCCAGCATGTCTAGGAGAGTACAATTAAAACGCTCCGGCTGAGCATTCCCCTGAGGGTGATAAGGAGTGGTTCTGGACTTTTTTATGCCCAACAAATCCAACAGTTTTCGTATGAGATTGCTCTCAGTCTCTTCCCTGATCCGAATGTATATGTTGGGGCAACCTATAATGGTCGAAAAACTTTTCTACTAATACTTTCGCCACTGTGGAAGCTTGCTGGTGTTTGGTTGGGAATGCTTGAGCATATCGGCTAAAGTGACCAGTTGCCACCAAAACATTCCCCTGCCCACTCAGATCAGGCTCCAGGCAAAGGAAATCAATGCACACCAGTTCCATGGGTCCCTGGCTTTGAAGATGGCCCATTAGGGCAGCTGGATGTGGCAAGGTCTTCCTCTGGATGCATGCATGCATGAGTGACAGTAACCTTCAACTTCAGCCCGCATGTAAGGCCAGTAAAACCTGTCCCTTCCTAACTGGAAAGTTCTCTCCATGGTTGTCATAAAGGGCGTATAAGGCCGTATCCCTATGCTTGGCGGGCAGGAAAAGTTGCCATTTTTCTTTCAAACCATCAGAGGGGCCCCTTCGGGAAGGCCACCCCTTGATGTAACTGTAACCAGTCCCATTCTTTATGCAACAGTCAAGCCTCTTTCGGAGAGTCTATAGGAAGCACATCTGTGCATTGTTCTTCCAAAGCCTTCAGTACTTGTCTCCCCAGGGTGTCTTCCTGCTGGTCTCTCCTTAGGTCCTTCTTCGACAGCTTTGGTAGGTCTTCCTCCCCCACCTGGGTTACATTACAGTAACATATGGGTACCCCAGCAGCCGAAACTCCAGCCTCTTCGGCCTTGGACCCTCCTTTGGCCTGAAGTCAGGATCAGCTGAGTCCACTCCTCGATGGGGTCACCAAGACCATGTGGCATTCTGGATAGGGCATCTGCATCCCTATTCCCAACACCTGGTCGGTATTTCAGGCTGAAAGTAAATCCTGAAAGGGCTGCCAACCATCAATGTCCTGTGGCATCCAGCTTGGCAGTAGTGAGAAGATAGGTGAGTGGGTTGTTGTCAGTTCTCACCACAAATTCAGCCCCATCTAGGTAGTCCCTTAACTTGTCCACAACAGCCCACTTTAGGGCCAGGAATTCAAGCTTGTGTGTTGGGTAATTCTTTTCAGCAGTGACCAGACTCCTACTCACATAGGCGACAGGCCGTAGATGGCCATCACACTCCTGATATAGCACACCGCCTAGTCCATCTTGGCTGGCATCAACATGTAGCTCATAGGGTTTTTTGGGATCCGCATAGGCCAAGACAGGGGCAGTGGTTAGGCTCTTCTTCAACTGAATAAATGCCTCTTAACACTTGATGTTCAACTGATCCTAAATAGACTCCTTAGGCTTCCTGGGCCCCATAGTAAGCTTCACAGGCTTGACTGGTTCTGGGACATCATCTTCTCCTTCACTCCTCAGCAACTCATTAAGGGGTCGGGCTATCTCTCCACAAATCTCCTATAATAGGAGCAGAAGCCCAAGAATGAACGGAGCTTGGTCACGTTGGTAGGCCTCGGCCAGGAGGTAACAGCATCCAACTTCTTCTGATCTGTAGCCACCACTTCTCCCGACACGATGTGACCCAGATAGTGGACCGAGGACTGGTAAAATTGACACTTCTCTGGAGAAAGCTTTAGGCCCTCTTCGTGGAGCCTCTTTAGGACCTTCTCCAACCTTCCCTCGTGTTCCTCTAGGGTTCTGCCAAACACGATAACATCGTCTAGATTCACTAGTACTTCTATCAGGTTCATGTCCCCTACTGTTCTCTCCATCAGTCTTTGGAAAGTGGCCGGGGCTCCTGACAGACCCTGAGGCATGCGGTTGAACTTGAAGAACCCTACTAGGGTAATAAAAGCTGTATTTTCCCTGTCTTCAGGGTGCATGGGAATCTGATAGTACCCACTCTTTAGTTCCATTACACTGAACCATTTGGCCCCTGGTACACTCTGTAGGGCGTCTTCTATCTGAGGGGTAGTAATACTGATCAGGAATGGTTCTTCGGTTCAAGGTTCGGTAGTCGATACATAGCCTCATTCTTCTTTTGAACTACCACAATTGGGGAGGCATAAGGATGCCTAGACTCTCAAATGATTCCCGTCCTCTTGAGCTCCGCCAGCTGCTCAAGAGGATGGGTAAATCTTCTAGGTCGCCCAGAGGGACCCGTCTTACTCTCTCTAAACGATTTGTCCTCCTCTAAGTGGATCTTGTGAGTGGCACTTCTCGCACATCCCACATCATATTCATCCTTGGAGAATATCTTCTGCCATCTAGCCAATTGGGCTTTGGCTCTCTCCATTCCGGTGGGAGAGCTGCGTCTTCTGTACAGAGCTTCTCCACTGTGGCTTCAGTCCCCTCTTCCTTCTTTCAATCAGATGGGCCCACTGGGGTGGCAGGATTCACCTGGCCTAACAGCATTCTGGCCGGTACCTTCACAGGTGTGGTCATAGTGTTCCTAATGCTCACAGAGAGCTTCCCGTGGTTCCTTTGCAGGGCCTTCAATGGGACCACTTCAGGGATCAATTCTATCCCCTTATCTTTCTTCAGAGGATCCGCTTCCAGAACAACAAAGGGACCTGGCTGTTTCCAGGTGAGTTTGACAGAGGCCTTCAAGCAGGTCACTTCTCCTGCGCTAGTATCTTCTCCGTTTTGTCCAGCCACCAGATCTTGCCGACTCCTTCAGTCGGGGCCTCCCATTCCAATACTAGATGCTGGTAGGCCTGTCTCAACATCGGGTGTCCTTTTGTAGATGGGGTACTCTGTTCTTGGACTAGAGGTGTAAAGAGTCTCCTGACCAAGTCGGTGTTAGTCCCTATGATGAGGGAACTTTTTCCAACTCCCGGTGGGTGAGCACAGACTACTGCCAAAGTGTCAAAAGTTTCTGTCCCTCCTGCCACTGAGGGGTCAAAGGTTAGCTTGATTGGCGGGTAACCATCGTAAGGGAAGTTTTGAGTTCCAATTCCCCATATCTCCAGCTCTTCCAGCTTGCGCAGCGGTAGGTGTTTTAGGTGTCTATCATAAAAGTCTCTATATAGAAGAGTCACTTGGGCTCCAGTGTCAAGGAGGCCCTTGGTGTAGATTCCTTCTACTTGGATTGAAACTGAAGGGGAGGGCCTCACTAACTTTGCAGGAAATTTCTTTTAAGGGACCTTCTTGTTTGGTTCTGCTGTGTGTACTCTTACTCCTTTCTTCTTTGGACTTTTATTGAGTCTGGACCCTTGTTGGGCCTGGTGTGCACCGATCTCCTGCCGTTGGGCAGTTTGGGTCGTGGGACGGAAAGTATTGGATCGCTCAGAGGAAACAACAGGGGCGTTTGGCAAAGATTTGTACCCCCCACGTTGTCTCCTTGTGTCGTTGAATGTCTTGGAGTTAACTGAGACTGGTGGACACCTGGTTGACTCCTTCACAGGCTCCTTTTCCGCCAGCTTGCTGTACTGTGCTGCAGCTTTTTCCGGGCTTGGACACACTTCCCTAACATGTGCGACTCCTCCACAGTTGAAGCAGGTCAGTAATTTCCTTGACTTCTTTGGTGAGTCAGTGTTGGAACTGAGAGGTTTCTTGGACTCTCCTGGAGCATTTCTGCTGGGTTGCATAGTTGCCTGGCTTGTCAGGGTGGACACCATTTCTATCAACTGAGACACCTGATCCTTCAAAAGTTCCACCTAGGTGTCACCCTCGTCAGTACCGATCGTTCTCACTCTAGCAGTGGGTTCGGACTTCTGGGTGCTCCTTTTATTGTCCAGCATGACTTCTTCCCTTACCAGTCGGATTAAGTCACAATATTCTAGAACACCCCCACCCTGACGGGTTCGCAGTACAAGGGCAATGGGGTCTAGAGGTTTGGCACCCCGTTAAACTTGTTGTGTACGGGTCTCATCAACCTTTTGAGGATCCATTCCTTTCTTCAGCAGGATCTGATGTATGATCCTGTCCAAACGTCTTATGAACTCCGACATTTTCTCTCCTTATTTCTGGTAACAGTGCTCCAATTGATAAAGGAGTTCAGAAACTTTCTCAGCACAACCATACACACCTTGGAGGGTGCTCAGGTAGTCCTGTGCAGTACAATCCTTTTTACTGAGCTTTAAAGTGGAGGTTCACCCAAAAACTAAATTTTTAACATTAGATTGAGGCTCGTTTTGTCAAGGGGAATCAGGTGTTTTTTTTTTAAATCGAAGCAGTACTTACCGTTTTAGAGATAGATCTTCTCCGGCGCTTCCGGGTATGGGCTGCGGGACTGGGCGTTCCTATTTGATTGACAGGCTTCTGACCGTCGCATACATCGCGTCACGATTTTCCGAAAGTAGCCGAACGTCGGTGCGCAGGCGCCGTATAGAGCCGCACCGACGTTCGGCTTCTTTCGGCTACTCGTGACGCGATGTATGCGACCGTCGGAAGCCTGTAAATCAAATAGGAACACCCAGTCCCGAAGACCATACCCAGAAGCGGCGGAGAAGATCTATCTCTAAAATGGTAAGTACTACTTTGATTTAAAAAAAAAAAATGATTCCCCTTGACAAAATGAGCCTCAATCTAATGTTAAAAAAAAAAATTGGGGTGAACTCCCGCTTTAAGTTACGTATGGTCTCTAAGGCAGGGCCCCTCAAGCTCTCTGTGACCCATTGTTTCTTCTGCGGTTCAGGGATCTCCCATTTCTCCAAAGCCTGAGTGGTGCAATCCAACCACTCTTCGGACCCATCTTCCGCTGAAGGCACTGGATGTCTTCCTGAGAAGATTCTGAGCTTCCGGTATCCAGCCATCACATAGTCTGAAGGGTCCTTCTTGCATTTAGTGACAATTTCACAGAGGACAGCACATAGTTCAGGACTAATGGCAGTACTGACGGGGGTAGGGGGGCCATGGGAGCACACTGGGGGCCCAGGCAGCAGAAGGAAGGGGAACTTAGACAGGAGGGGTAGCAGGGGAGGCATTTAATGGAACCAAACAAATACAGGAGATTGGTTCCAGTAAATGCCTCCCCCACTCCTGTCCAGTTTTTAAGGGTCGGCAAGCAAGGAACGCAATCTACCGTGACATACTCGGTACTTTCAGGTATGGTGAATATGTGATTCACCCCCTTCCTCGCATATGACCGTGCTACTTAGTTTGCAAGGAGTTGGTTCACTGTTTTTTTTTAAGTTGAAACTTAGGCAGGCAGTTAGAGGCTAACTCTGCTCTTTGGAGCATGTTATAGAGCAGGGGTCCTCAAACTTTTTAAACGGGGGCCAGTTCACGGTCCCTCAGACTGTTGGGGGGCTGGGCTATAGTTGAAAAAAATATGAACACATTTCTATGCACACATCTTATTTGTACTGCAAACAAACAGGAAACGTATTTAATATTTAAAATAAAAAACAATTCGAATCAACATAAACTTATTAGTATTTCACAGACTCCCCTCATCACAGATCCCCTCCCCATCACAGATCCCCCCCCCCCCCCATCACAGAACCCCACCATCATAGACTCCTCTCCATCACAGATTCCCCCCATCAAAAAGCCCCCATATCAGGTCATCCATCACAAAGCCCCCCAACACAAACTCCTCTCCATCACAAGGCCCCATAACAGACACCCCCATCACAGAGCCCCCCATCACAGACTCCCCCCATCGCAGACTCCCTATCACAAACTGCCCCATAACAGATCCCCCGTCACAGATTTCCCCCATAACAGATCCCCCATAACAGACTCCTCCCAATACAGATCCCCCTAAAAGATTCCACCATAACAGACCCCCCCCATAACAGACTCCCCCATTACAGTCTCCCCCATCACAGTCTCCCCCAATCACAGATCCCCCATAACAGTCTCCCCCATTACAGACTCCTCCCATCACAGATCCCCCATAACAGACTCCACCCATCACAGATTCCCCCCCTATCACAGACTGCCCCATAACAGATCCCCCATCACAGATCCCCCCATAACAGATCCCCCCATCACAGACTCCACCCATAATAGATCCCCCATAACAGACTCCCCCATCACAGACTCCCCCATAACAGATCCCCCCTATCGAAATTACACTGCTATAATAGATAATCACAGCACCCCCCCCCCCCGTTGCTACCTTAATCACACAAGACGTGAAGCAGGGCAGGTCCGGACAAAGGCCAGGACTTTGAAAGTGAAAGGCAAGTGATTGATTGCTGGGACCGTTCCACTGCCTAGTAACCAATCACCCGCTTCTTAACTCAAAAGGCCCCGCCCTTTGTTCGGACCTGTAATTTTTCTCGTTTTGTGTGATAAAGGTAGCAGAGGGGAGGGGGATTGCTGCAATGTTAAAGGGGCAGTCCGCGGGCCGGGTAAATCACACTGGCGGGCTGGATGCGGTCTGCGGGCCGTAGTTTGAGGACCCCTGTTATAGAGTGTAACATGTAACATGATGCAAATAGGACCCCCCACCATGGCGTTCTTTTTCCCTGCAGCAGCTCTTCCAGAAACAATTCAATCGAGTGCATTGTCAGCTTCTTAAGAAAGTTCCTTCTACCACTGTGCATACAACATCCGGTATCATCCACCACCGATCACACTTAAATGACTCACCAGAAAAAATGACCGATCAGATTATAAACCAGCAAGTATGCCAAAAAAGCTGATCTCCTCGATGATTAATGGCTCCTCATCACTTGCTAAAGACAGAGTTCCTCACGCTGATGCCTCTTGCATACATTACAAATCACACATAGGAGGATAGAAGAAAGGAGGCTTCCAAAGTGTAAGTCAGTCTAAAAACAGCCTTTTTTTTAAATAATTCAAACCACTCACATTTTCAAAGTGTCATTCCGGACACTAGGGTAACAACACTTCATCCTATACCTATGAACTTCGGCCAGTAATCCGGACTGTGAGTACGATACAGGCGTGCATGATGACGTCAGCGTCCTTGCCCCGCTCTATGCGTTTCATCATGAAACGTCTTCTCGGACACAATGTTTGGACTTTTTTTAGATAATATTTGCACACCTAATGCATATTAGCACTTTTTGAACATATTTTGTATATGTGTGATGAGATATTTTCCATGTTTGCTCTAACTATGTAAAAGGTAGAGACAGATCAGCGATACGCATTTGTTTCACTTTGCACTTTATTTGATTCATCAAATTAGGTGAGCAGTGCTCTGTATTATTTGCACTCTCCCCCCCTAGTTTCTGTGGTGCTGTGCTTTTATTGATTTTTATAGTTTGCAAAAATGTAGCCTTTAAAAACAAATTTGAAATTCACATATGTATGTGAATGTGAACTATCCTACCTACTGGAATATATATAATGCTGTTCAGTCTGTGTTTTGATTTACATACCCCTACCACACTGCAGGAGAGTGCCATTACAATTCACTATTGCAGCTTCCTATATCACCTGCCTATTTATCAGACTGTGAAATAATTATTACTCTGCTGAGCTTCCTGTGCTCTCTTCCTCTTGTAATATACTTTAACAACACCTCCCCGTTCAGTTTCCAGTGTTTGAAACATGTTAAATTTATAGTACTGTGCACAGCATCCAGCTATAATGGGCAGAACCTCCCACCCTGAGTCTAATTTCTATTGCATGAACATTGGGAGAAGGGAATAAAGGCAAATCTAATGCAGCTCTCAAATCATTAAAGCATATCTATGGTCAAATTGTAAAATCATATATTCATTTCTCCATTGTATTTCAATTATTTCTAGCCTACTGTTATTAAAGTGGTTCTAAAGCCTAAACATTCTTTACCTTAACGCATTCCCTGCATTAAAGGGAAAAAGTGTTTAGGTTAGTGGCGGCTGGTGCTCAAACAGATAAATTCTGAAAAAAAAACATCAATTGCAGGCTCACTGTGCCATCAAACGCTGCCACTGTGCCATCAAACGCTGCCACTGTGCCCATCAAACTCAGTCACTGTACCTATCAAACTCAGTCACTGTGCCCATCAAACTCAGCCACTGTGCCATCATATGCAGCCACTGTGCCCATCAAATGCTGCCACTGTGCCATTATATGCTGGCCGTGTGCCCATTAAGGGCTGCCACTGTGCCATCAAATGCCACCACTGTGACTCCCCCGCCCACTCGCACTTACCCTGTCTTGTGTGGCATTGGGTGACAGCAACAAGTGGGGTCCTCCATGCGTCTCCTGCTGTCCTCATCTCCCGTCCTCTCCTCCTGATAGGCATCCAATAGCGGCGCCTGTCATTTCAGCCAATCAGGTGACGGGTAACAGACCAGAGCACCTGATTGTTTGAGAGTTGGTTCAGTAATAGAAAAACTAATACGAACACACCTGTGTGGACTGCAAGCGCTCCCAGTTCACTTATTTTGAAGCCTATTAGAGCCTATGGGCCAGATTCTCGTAGATCAGCGTATCTACGAGCGCGGCGTAGCGTATGCCATTAACACTACGCCGCCGCAACTTACTGGAGCAAGTGCCGTATTCTCCAAGCACTTGCTCCGTAATTTGCGGCGGCGTAGTCTAAATGGCCCGGCGTATCCCCGCGTAAATCAAAGGGGGCGGCTTGTATTTAAATTAAGCGCGCCCCCGTGCCGAACGAACTGCGCATGCGCCGGCCTTAAACGTAGGCCACTGCGCATGCTCCGTAGTACGCCGCAAATTCATTGGTTGCGACATGAACGTAATTAATGCACAGCCCTATTGGCGACGAGTTACGTAGTATTGCATTTAAGATCCGACGGTGTAAGTGACTTACACCATTTGGATCCTAACCTAATTCTGGCGTATCTTGTTTTGAGAATACAAAACAATGATACGCCGGCGGGATTTTCGAATTACGCCGGTGTATCTGTAGATACACCGGCGTAATTCTTTTGAGAATCTGGCCCCATTTCTCTAATCAGGTGCTTCAAATACAAACCCGCCGCTGTATTTCATGCGCCGGAGGCCAAAAAAGGGGGCGGACACCTAAATAGGGGGTGGCAGAGGCGGCCTTGGATAGATTCATGCAATGCATGAATCTATCCATTGATCATAGAGGGGGTGGCTGGAGAGAGGGGGTGGCGCTCATGCTCGCTTATGGACACACCACTACTGGTTTAGGTAGTAGTATTGCCCCCTCACCCCCCACCCCCTTCTACTTACCTGAGTCCTGAGTCTTACCTAAGTCTATCTAGCACTTTGCCTGTCTGTAGCGACCCTGTCCTCTCTCCCTCATCTCAATGTCTTTGCTGAGGCAGCTGGCTCCCACTGCTGTCACTCAAATCCTGTGATGAGGGAGCATGGAGGGGCGGGCCGAGATTGTGCTGTCTTTCAATGGACATTGGCAGCACAGCTCAGGATTGAGTCTGCACTAGTGCCCCCATAGCAAGTGGTTATGGAGGCACTTGGAAGGGAGGAGAGCCAGGAGTGCTGGTGGGGACCGGAGAGGAGGAGATTCAGGGCCGCACTGTACAATTCCTTTGCACAGAGCAAGTAAGTATACCATGTTTGTTATTTAAAAAAAACAAGTAAGAATTCACAATTAGACACAGGGCCGCCATCAGGAATTATGGGGCCCCTTACACAGCTTCAGGCATGGGCCCCCTGGAGGAGAGAGGGGGGGGCTGCCGCGAATTGAGAAGCGGGGGGGGGGGGGCCTTTACAAGAAAAAATAAATAAGGAAAAATATATCTAAAAGAATAATTACAAAAAAAAGGGGGGTTGCCATCCGGGGCCCTGGGGACCTCTGGGCCCTTTAATAAAAAAAAAATACATATATATATAAAAAAAAAAAAAAAAAAAAAAAAAAATAAACATTTAATAAAAAAAAAAAAGGGGGGGGGGTTGCCACATGGGGCCCTGGGACCTCTGAGCCCTTTAATAAAAAAAAAATATATATATATATATATATATATATATATATATATATATATATCAAAAAGAAATAAAAAAATATATTAAAAAAAGGGGGTTGCCATCCGGGGCCCTGGGGACCTCTGGGCCCTTTAATAAAAAAAAACACATGTATAAAAAAGAAAAAGAAAAAAGAAATAAAAAAATATAATTTTTTTTTATTAAAAAAAGGGGTGGGGTGCATTTGTATACTTTGTAGAATCACTTTTCACTGCATATTCAGTAATGTAATTTTTTTTTATAAAAAAAAGGGGGTTGCCATCCGGGGCCCTGGGGACCTCTGGGCCCTTTAATAAAAAATAAATAAAAAAAAATTATAAAAAAGGGGGGGTTGCCACATAGGGCCCTGGGGACCTCTGGGCTCTTTAATAATAAAAAAATATATATATATATATATATTATTATTTTTTTTTATAGAAAATAAATAAAAAAAGGGGGGTTGCCATCCGGGGCCCTGGGGACCTCCGGACCCCTTTTCCAAAAAAAAAATAATAATAAAAAAAGGGGTTGCCATCCGAGCCCCTGGGGACCTCCGGGCCCCTTACAGGTGTACTGCCTGTACCCCCCTGATGGCGGCCCTGATTAGACATGTGTTATTCCTTTCCCCTTTTTTTTAACAAATTTCAATTTGTACTTTGCTTTGCGCAGCTGTGCCATTCTGCCGACGTATATATACAGGCGGCGGTCGGCAAGTGGTTAATTCTGTGACATGCATTTACTATGTCCTGTGAGTAGGCATTGCTGTGTCAGACCGTTCAGAGATCCTGCCTTCTGAACTACAGAGGAGCTGAGAGGAGGAGATTCAGAAGGCGGAGTCAGCACAGGGATCACTGCGTTCAGGCAGCAGGGTATCATGGGATATGTAGTCCTTAGAAATTGAACGTAAACAGGAAAGGAGATACTGCAAAGCATGCAGGAAATCCAAGAAGTTATGGAAAGAGATGACCAGCAGACAACAGCACTAAAATCATGAAAATATATTTTTTAAGTAAGCTTATATTGGGTTGTCAAAAATAACTATTGTTGGTATTGTTAGTACAATGCTGATATATGCTGTGGCCATAGAATTAATTTAATACATCATGTATTTACAAATGCAAGCAGAATAACACCCAACTGTCCTTGACTTCTAGGGACTGACCCTCATTTGGAAAAAAAAATCCTCCGTCCCTCCTTCCTCCTAATTTGTACCTTATTTTGGTGTAATCTATATAGTAGTATACAAAATGCACTATTTATCTATCAAAAAGTATTTTACAGTGCAGTGAATTTCAAAAGTCAATATAAAGCAATAGTAGTTAGTGGTAAAAAAAGCACCTATGGGTTTAACCAATCATTTTTTTTGTATAATTCTCCTTTAACCCCTTGCCCACTGGGCACTTTTACGCCCTTCCTGCCCAGGCCAGTTTTCAGAGCTGTCACACTTTGAATGACAATTGCTCGGTCATGCAGTACTGTACCCATATGAAATTTGTATCGATTTTTGACAACACAAATAGAGTTTTCTTTTGGTGGTATTCAATCACCACAGGTTTTTTTTTTTTTTTTTGCTAAACAAACAAAAATGATTGAAAAGTTTGAAAAAAACACCCACAAAATTCTTCATATTTTGTTATAAAATTTTGCAAACAGGTAATTTTTCTCCCTCACTCATGTCACTGATAGGCAGCACTGATAAGTGACACTGATGATAAGCTGTCATTGGCTGACAGCTGATCTCATGGTAAAGGGCCTCTGTGATTGGCCCTTTACCCTGATCAGCCAAGTCCAAGGCACTCAGCGATCACAGAGCGTGCTGCCCATGCGCCTCAGGGGGCAAAGAGACAGCGCAAGCACGGGAGGATGTCCATGGATGCTCTCCCGGTATTTTAAGCCAGCGCTGTAGCCGTCTTTTGGCTATAGCGTGGGCGGGAAGGGGTTAAGGGGGTGTGGTGGGGCTTGTCCCATGCCTACATACTTTTGCTAAATGGTGTCCCTCATTTCAGAAAGTTGGGAGGTATGGTATATGTAAATAAATTACATCTGAATTCAGCCTTTTGCAGTCTCTGTATGGTGTATAAGGGGAAGAAGTGTGTAATGAAGACAATCAGCCCATATGCTGCCAAGGAGCATGCTGATAGAATAAGAAAGTAGAGTGACAGACAGGTAAACTCATCACTGTGCTGCTTCTCATTTCACTGTCCTCTCACAGGCTGGGGTGGATCAGGAGGCCCCGGGCTCAGAGGAAGTGGGTTGAAATAAGCTGGACATAACAGTGAGGACATCTAGTGGCAGAAAAAAGGTACCACTGGGAAAATCTCAATATTCAAGCTAAATACTGCAGCAAAAGCAGTTTTTTTTATTTTATCTGTTAATTGGATAATCATTTTTTTTTTATCTTGTTCTGTTTTGGAGGAGTTCTGCTTTAATTACTTAAAAAAGAAATAAATACATAAACAGAACTAAAGGGTGTTTTTTAATATCTTGCTGGCGTTTCACTTTAAGCGATTAAAGCCTTAGCACAAGCTGTGCAGCCCACATCCCCTTCTCCTCCTGTCTGACCTTTAGTAAAATGAAGACATTTTCCGTCTGCGAGTTATCGGTTGGGCATGCGCCGGTCTGCTCTCTCCGCTAATTAGTGCGAGGAAAACTTTCTTGCCTAAACTTTTCACAGAACTTTCTTAGTCTTGATTGTGTGTTTGCTCCTTGAGGAGTGATCAGCAGAAATGTTTGCAGACGGAGAAAGAGCACACGGCAGCTGTAAGCAAAACACATCCCTCTAGAACAGATACAGGTGCGTAATGTAGCGGGATTTGTGTGGTGTCATCGTGGTGCCGGAGATAAGGTGGGAGGCTGTTGGAAGGAGAGGGGGGGAGTGGATATGGAGCTGGTAATTGGGCCTGCATATATCATCCTGAAACAGCAAAAACATTGCTAATTAGAGGAGAGAGATACAGGGTCCCTTCCTAAATGTAACGGAGACAGAGGGTATAATTAGCACGTCGGACAATCCCCTTCGTTAGTTTCCCGCATTCTGAGGGACAGTGCAGCTGCTGTCCCAGCTGGTTGGCTCTGGCGTCTTCTGCGCCAGCTGCTGTGAGATTCTCATGGCGCTGACATATCCCAGAAATTAATGTGCCACTTATAATTAACCCTTTCCACCATAGGTGCCTTTTAATTGGGAGACATCGTTAGCAAATATGACTAGGTTTTTATGACGCAGACCTGTCCGGTCTGTATGTGGATACAAAAGTGAGCAAGACTTTCGATAGACAAATGACACTTCTGACCCGGCAGATATTATGCGTCACTTAAAGCGGAACTAAACCCTTCTGTCCTTTCAGCCATGGAAGCTGCCATCTTAGCCTCTGTTTGGTCTGCAAATGAAATGGTTGGCAGTTATAAGATCAGCCAATTGATGGTTTGACAGTTTGGTTGAGAACACAAGCAGATGTGACAGTTAGCAATCCCTGCATTCAGTGAATGTAAGTGTTTTTTGAAAGCGTTAAGATCAATGGGTTTAGTTCCGCTTTAGGCGTCACTTATTAAGCGTCACAAAGTCCATGTCCCTACGTAGTAACACTGCATGTCAGTCCAGGCATGATTTACATCTGTGAAGTATCTCAGTCCTGCCACTTTTCAGAGGTACAGTACATTCCAGCCAAAGCAGGAAATTAAGTCTTCCTAGAGGAAGCACATCCTGCGTGTTCAGGCCTTCAGGCTTTCATCCAGACATGGTGCACCTGTCCATCCCGCTACCTTATGTCAGTAATCTTCTGATCCTAAACTGCACTAGTTTGCTATGCGGAACACCTTCCTTGCTGCATCTAGCATTTAGAAACCCTGATATAAAAAAAACAAAAACAAATCAGTGCTAAGATAATTCTACCTAAATGGTTGGCGTCCCATCCCTTTAAAATCTAACATTCTCCTAGCTAGTATAAGTTGCTAGGTAAGTTTAGCACAGCTCCTCTGTAATCAGTGGTGCAGGGGTTGATTGATCTAGCCTGCTCAATGTTACACATGCTGCTGGTCTGATTGCTTACCCCTGTATTCTAGAAAGGAATACACAGGAAGAGGAAGAATTAGAGAGCAGCTTGAATATTTAAGGAGGAACCCAGCCAATCCCTGGGGGGGGGGGGGGGGTGTATCCAGAAGGTGGTTAGAGAGCCCATAAATAATGTGGAGTTTAGAGTAGGGGGGATTTGGATCCTAGATGAGCCTTACCAGCGGAGTTCCCTGTCTGAGGGTCTTTGCCCCTCTGGGCAGTCTGCTGAAGACCCAGCTTGGGAGACACTGAGGTCCCAGCCATAGCTTAGGCCAGGGGGGCTGGGGTTTCTCTTTTATGGCCTGGATAAGACCTCTGGAGGATACCAGGTGGAGGCTGGATGAAAGAAGATCCAGTGGCTGGTGGTATTATGAGTGTGCGTCTCCCTCATTAAGAAGCGCTCAGGGGATCAGAAGGTGTCAGGTGATGATCCTAAGGCCTTGTGAGTACTGACCTAAATGCCAAACCTTCTAAACAAAGGGCTGTTTTTTTTGTCTTTCAGACTTTAGGGGGGCCAGAGTGGCCTGTGGAATTAGAAAATGGCCCAGCATCAGTGGGAGTAAAAAAAATTACAGTTTAGTGCCTGTAGTAAGTAGACAGAGGACTAGTGCCCCATTGGTATTAGTGGAAGGAATAGTGCCTAATGCCCTGTACACATGATCGGATATCTGATGGAATCTAAACCGATGGATTTTTTCATCGGATATCCGATGAAGCCGACTTTCATCAGTCTTGCCTACACACCATCGGTTAAAAATCCGATCGTGTCCAACGCGGTGACGTAAAACACTACGACGTGCTGAGAAAAATGAATTTCAGTGCTTCCGAGCATGCGTCAACTTGATTCTGAGCATGCGTGGATTTTTTCCCCACAGACGATCGTTTTTTTCTATCGGTTTTTTAACCATAAGAAAAATTAAAAACAGGTTCTATTTTTTTTCACCGATGGGGAAAAAAAACTATGGGGCCCACACACGATCGGTTCGTCCGATAAAAACGGTCAGTTTTCATCAGACGAACCGATCGTGCGTACAGGACATACGTTTTTAAATCAGTGGAAGGAATTCTGCTCTATTGTGGGTGTCAGTGGAAGGAACGGTGCCCTCCTGGTGTCAGTGGGAGGAAAAGTGCCCCCAGGGCTGTATAAAGGCAAGCTAAGGGCTGCAATTTGGAGACCCCTGCCCTAGAGAATGTATTAAGTTTTTTTTACAAGAAGCACATCCTAAATATTTCTCCTAGCAAGTATTAACTTAGAGAGCGAGGAGTGAAAAGTTCTCAGTTACTTCAGTTCCTTTGGTGTATCTCATACCTACTCCATAACTATACAAGTTATACTCAAAAGTAGGAATTCAAAAGATACCCCTAGACTGATTATTTGAGCTGGCGAGAGAGAAGAAAATACTGTGTGTGTACTAAGTGGGGAAATGGGACATTTCAATGCCAGCGTCTACTGGGTTGGGGGGCGCTACATATACTGTACATTACAAAGGTTTTAAGTAAGTACAGATAAAGCACTTTCAGTGCCTACCAAACCACAGACCCTGTGTAAATCAAATGTGTCAGTTTTTTTTGTGTCAGGTTTTTAAAATGGAACTAAAGTTCCGGAGTTAAAAATTACCAGGAATTAAGATTTTTTGGCAAAACAAGTCGGTTTTGTAAAAAAATCAAAAAATATATTTTCTCCATGTTTCCATGTACACTGCATGGGGCATTGGGAACATCAAAACTCCTGTGTTCATAGGCTGGAGTTGCATCGTCAGTGGCCTACCAATAGCCAAAGTGGATGAGTGAGTGAGTGAAAAATGTATATAGCGCTGCACATGCGAACTGAATCGCCTCTGGGCGCTCGTTGTTCATTTCTCCTTTGGACTCAAAAGAGGTGGGTCTTGATCTTTCTCCTAAAGGTCAAGTGATTCTCCTCCAACCGAATGCTGGCTGGTAGAGCATTCCATAGACTGGGGCCTTGGACCGCAAATCTTCGCTCTCCTTTGGACTTGTATCTGGCTTTGGGTATTTGGAGTAGATTTTGATTGGTGGATCGCAGAATGCGATTGGGGTTATAGGCTTTTAGTTTTTCCGCATAGATATTGGGGGGCATTTCCCCGAATACACTTATGCGTCAGACAGAGTGCTTTGAAAGTAATTCTGTCTTTTACTGGTAACCAATGAAGGGATCTCAGCGAAGGTGAGATTGATTCCCATGTTTTTTTCCCAGTCAAAAGTCTAGCAGCCTTGTTTTGGACGACTTGCAGATGAGTGATTTGGTACTTTGGGAGTCCGAGGTAGAGGGCATTTGCATAGTCCAGTCTGGAGTTAACAATTGTTCCCACCACGACGGCTATGTCTTCTTTAGGAATAAATGGAATAAGTCTGCGTAGTAGGTGTAGCAGATGGTGAGATCCGCTGACTACTGATCCTATTTGTGCATCCATTGTCATGTTGGTGTCAAAGATGACTCTGAGACTTTTGACTTTGGTGCTAGGGGGCGATGATTTTGCCCAGAATGGGCAGGGGTGTCCAGGTTGTTGCCAGTTGATTCTTTCGATTGGCGTGAAACAGGAGAAGTTCTGTTTTCGAACCGTTGAGTTTAAGATAACTCTTAGTCATCCAGTTGTCAATCAAAGAGAGGCATTTCTCTAGACCGAGATGATGATCCTTTTTGTTGCAGATGCGAAAATAGAGTTGTGTGTCATCTGCATAAGAGTGGTAAAGTAACTCTTGGCTGCTGATGATTTCAAAGAGAGGGCGGAGATAGATATTGAACAGCACCGGCGACAGAGGGGATCCTTGAGGGACTCCGCATGACACTGTGCGTTTTTCAGAAGTGAACGGTCCCAATTTCACTATTTGTGATCGGTTTTCCAAAAAGGAGGAGAACCAAGATAGATCACATTCCGAGACTCTGGCTACTTCAGCTAGCCGAGTCAGTAATAGTTTATAGTCTACCGTGTCAAAAGCTGCGCTTAGGTCCAGCAGTACTAGAAGACAGGGTTCTCCTTTGTCTGCGGCCTCGAGAGCATCATCCCATATTTTGAGCAATGCTGTTTCCGTCCTGTGCCCGAAACCTGATTGAAATGGATCGAGCAAATTATGGGTATCAAGATGCTGTTGCAGCTGTTGTACCACTACTTTCTCCATTACCTTGGAGAAGACGTTTAGGCCAGTTATGGGACGACGGTGTTTTGGGTCTTCAGGGTCGAGGGTGGGTTTCTTTAAGATGGGTTTGATTATACCTTGTTTCAACTGGGAAGGCACTATGCCTTCATTGAAAGACTGGTTTATAAGCTGCGTGATAAGGCAGTGCCAGAATACCGGTAACACTCCTTCAGCAGTTTGGTGGGAATGATATCATTAGGTGCTGTGCTATTTCGCAGAGTACCGATGATATTTTTTGTGGCATCGATGGAGATGGGTTTAAGAGTGAACTTCGTTGATTGCGGTGAATTTATGTGGGTATTGGGAGAACGATTCTTGGGTATCAGAATTGGGGGCTTCAAGACAGACTGGATTCATGGTCTGGGTGACAAGCTTGAAGAGTTCGCGGGGGCGGTTTAGGGCATTTGAGATGGCATTGGAAAAGTGATTTTTTTTGGCTTTGAAGATTTCTTTGTGGTATTTTTTTGTTATTAGCTTGTAGATGGCGTGGTTTTCCTCTGAAGAGCTTCTTTTCCAGGCGGCTTCCGCTCTTCTGCGTTCTTGCTTCAGCAACGACAGCTGGTCGTTAAACCAGCTGGAGTTGTTTTTCCGGATGCAAGTTTTGCGTTTTGGCGCTACTAAGTCGGCTGACTGTAGTAGGGCCGTGTTGATAGCATACAGGGTTTCTGTGGCTGTTTGATGTAGTTGGATTGTTTTTATTTTGTTCCCTAATGTTGTTTTGAAGAGCTCCGAATGGAGCTTCTTCTGAGATCTCGTCCAGTGCGTTGTCACTGGTTTTGATGTTTTTACTAAAGGGGCATTTTTGATAATAATGATTTTGATTACATGGTGGTCTGTCCATGGTAACGGCTAATTTTTGAGAATTTTTACATCCAGATCTTGTCTGAAAATAAGATTGAGCGTGTGACCAGAAGCATGTGTGGGCCCACATACTAGCTGCTGCAGCCCTAGTCCTTCCAGGTGATCAATTGCAAGTGTCGGCCACGGGATCCTGTGAGGAGTTGGCCCACAGGTTGAAATCCCCAAGCATCAAAAGATGTTTGCTGTTTAGGGTATAAGTTGAGATTAACTCAGTTAAAGATGAGAGAAGCTGCGATTTTAGACCCGGTGGTCTATAGCAGAGTAGAATGTGAGTGGTCTCCTGGGGATTTGTTTGAAGTTGTAGAGAGAGGGTTTTCATGAATGTAAGTGGGTTTTGAAGGACTGGTTTAGTGATCGCGAGGTGAGTCTTGTGGATTACCGCCAGGCCTCCTCCTCTTTGCCCCACTCTATTTTCTGTTATGATGCGATAATTTTCTGGCACCAGTTCACCAAGAATGGTGTTACAGTCGGCTGTAAGCCAGCTTTCTGTAATAAAGAGGCAGTCTAAATTGCATTGTAGGATGAGATCATGGTGTCTTACTGCCGATCTTGTGATGACCAGAGCGCATGATATGCGCTTTGGTTGGGATAAGGGGATGTGGTGTTTGACTGTTGATCGTCGATCGATTCTAAACAGTCGTTCAGTCTTTAAGGCTTTTTTGATAGCGACCGGTAATATTGAGGCAAACGGCTTTAGTCCCCGAATGGTTGCTGCCGAGTATCTCAGATTAGTCATAGTCGCTACCGTACTGGGGGCAGATGTCTGACAGGAGGGGGGGGGGTTTCAGTAATGATGGGAGGGACGATTCTTTGAATCCTAACCTCCCTGTTTGGTCCAGAGGAAGGCAAAAAAACCCTGTCCGTGCTATGCCAATGTGCCGTGACAGGGGAAAAAAATTCCTTCCTGACCCCCTGGGGGCGATCGGACGTATCCCTGGATCAAATGCTGAACAAAACCGTGGTGGTGACCATTAGGGGGAGAATGGGGAGGGGGGAGTAGCCAATTGGCAGTTATTGGGTTGTGGGTTAGGAGGGGGGTGAGTGGTAGGGATACCCCAATTGCAGGGATGTACCAAGATGGCCGCCCGTTGAAGGATCGGTGTCCCAGCCGGGGAGTGTGCGGCTGGGTAGCTAGATCGTGCGGGCGGAGGCTGCTCAGGGATGGCTTGTGATGGTTAGGGGGTGGGGGGTGGGAAGTTGTGTCCTGTTTAAGGGAGTTTTTTATGGGGGTTACTGGAGGAGAAGTGCGGTGAGCCGATAGGCCGCGGATGAAGCCGTGGTCTTTCCTAAAAACACGGCCGCCGATTAGTTCCACGAGGTGGCGTGAGGGCCGCCGCCGCGGCTTGTCCTGAAAAGGACGGCTGCCAACGGAACTCGGGGAGGTGGAAAATAGCCCTGTGCCAGGGGCTTACCTTTTGCTGTCTTGCAGAGCAAAAAGGGAGTCGGGGGAAAGGCAGATGGCAGGTCCTGGAGCTAAAGCTGGAGGCTGGCTGGGGGTGGAAGCTCTGCCTGTCTGGATCCAGGAGCCACACGTCCTACTGCTAGGTACGTGCGCCGATTACTACTGGATGCAGTTCTAGCCCTGGGGAGGAGTCACTCTTTCAGACTCGATCCTGTAAGGTCAGGAGAAACTGTATTAGGAACTGGTGTGCCAGATGATGTGTAGCCCACCTCACTCCAGGTGTGCAATAGGAAACAGGCTGGAGGGGGATCCAGAAAAAACAAGGAATAGGATTGCACAGCGACTGGACGTAAGAGTGCCATAATGTGTAAATGCTGTACATACTTGTACAATAAGGAAAGAGCCCTTCCCAAGTTATCAAGAGGATGAGGTAGTAATACACCACATCAGGTGTATAATGTGCTGTAGAGGAAGAAGGAAGAGGCACAGGAAGATGCCACTGCATGGTCTATGTTCTCCCAGACAGTGGCCAGTGGGTGGGTATATGTCTTTCCACATTGATATGAAATTGGCACACAATCTGGACAAAAATTAGACAAAAAAGCTGTAAGCAAGATAATCCGGTAGATGAGCAGAGAAATCCTTTAAAGCTAAATGTCATGGGCATATTTAGCACTACCCCCGAAGGAGCTGCTGGTTTGTTTTGGGTGGCATGTTACCTCATGGCTCCTCCGCCGTCTAGGGGTGTATGGTGAATGTAGCAGTAATGGAATGTCCACGACAGGTGTCTTTTTCTGTGCTCTTTATTACCCAGCCGGGTAAAAACAATAAAACTTGTGAAGAGTAGAGGTGAAGCAATGATGCTGACAGACACCAAAGACCAGGTGATGGGACTTTTTATTCATCTGAAAATTACCTGTTATCTGGACCTACAAAACAAATATAGGTAATTTGTCTAACAAATGAGATCCTCAGTTTCGACGCACCATGCTGTCGTGCAGAATAGTGCACCCGCATTTCCATACATCATTCAACACAGCCCACAGTACCATATGTTCCGAAGTTTGAGAGTGGAGAGACTTGAAGCCTTCCTAGTGAAGATATATCACGCCATAACCGTAAAAAGTGATTTATTAACACAACCTGAATGCAGACTGGAAGAATGCATCTGCAGCACTGGAACTTGGATAAAACTGAACTCTGGTCAGCCTTTAAAAATAAGTATTGTATGCCCACATACCTTATTACTTGCTGCTGCAGGCTTCCTCCCCGCCAAGTCCCACAAAGCTACTCTTCTTCGCCAGTAAAGCCACTGCCTCATTTGCCAATATCATCATGTACGATGCAGGACCTGCGTTGTATTTGAGGACCACAAGTATCAATCAGCTCATATTCTGGAAGTGGAGGATTGCAGAGGAAAGTGCTGGATGTTGGGGAGAAAAGAAGGAGGTAAGTATTTCTCTATTTAATGCACCTCCAAACCCCCAATTAAAACAAGCATTTAAATCAGGGGTCTCAAACTGGCAGCCCTTCAGCTGTTTCCCATGAGGCATTGCAAGGCTGACTGCTACAATCATGACTCTCCCAGGCAGAGGCATGATAGGACTTGTAGTTTCGCAACAGCTGGAGGGCCGCCAGTTTGAGACCCCTGATTAAAATTGATTGCAAAGTTTATTTTTTAAATAATTAGGTCATACTACCTACTCTGGTGTGCACAGCGCTGGATCCAGATTGGGCTCAGGTGAGTATTAGGCCCCTTTCACACTGGGGCGGTTGCGGGTATTAGCAATAAAGCACCACCAGTTTTAGCGGCGCTTTACCGCTATTATAGCGGCGCTTTTTGGATGCTAGCAGGGAGCTTTTAACCCCTGCTAGAAGCAGAGGATAGGGTTATTAGTGCCCATTTTGCGGCGCTTCGGCAACGTTGCCCATTTATTTCAATACACCGCTACCACACCACCCCAAAGATGCTGCTTGCAGGAGTTTTTTCCCATCCTGCAAGCGTGCTGCCCCCAGTGTGAAAGGACTCTGGCTTTCACACTGGGGTATACAGTGAAACAGTGCAGCGCAAAAATTTTATTAAATAAGAAATACAAAAAAGAAGTCCATAAGTGAAGGTGTAAAAGAGAAATCCATGTAGATTTTCAATTAAGTGGTGCAGATTCAGACAAGGTGACCAAATAGAAGTCCTCCACCATAAAGTAAAGATGGCCTCTCACCTCATAGATTCGACCTTAAAAAGACCACTTAGCATAATAATCAATTACAGCTCCCAATGATATCGATCAGACGGTCACTTGGTAACTCCGGATGACAATAAAAGGCCCATAGATCACAGCCAAATTTGGACATATGGAATAAAAAGGGAAGAGAGATCTAATGCTCTCAGTAGCAAAAAGGCATTTATTAAATGACAAACAGTCGGTACACTCACATGCTTCAGCACTCTCAACCGAGTGCTAGGCTCACAGTCAGAAGACACTATCGAGTGTGTACAGCGGCGATCGCGGGTGACATCACACGCAGCTCCTCCCCTTCGTACGCGTTACGTCCTGTGGGCGGGACTTCCTCAGCGTTGGGCAAAGAGATACGCAGACGTCCCGCTGTAAGGAAAACAAATAGCGGAGGCGATGTCATGACAACCGCCAAGTCCAATCAGACCTTCCGACGAGCGCAGCCCATATTGGCTCACGTCTCATAATGGAGCTGCAATCGTTACAACGGCAGCAAGCAGGCACTGATTAGTCACAATAAAAATTGTAACATAATAACCGCTAATACAAATTAAAAAAAAAAAATAATCAAAAAATACCTCCAATCTGGCCACTAACTGGATGAAAAGAATTGACCCATTATTTAAAAATATTTCCAAAAGGACAAAATACTGATGTATGTAAATAACAGGGGTAGGGATAACCCTGTCACCAAAACATACAATCAGCTAGGATAACACCATTGTCCAATACAAATAGAAAGGGAGATAGAAAATATATTGACTGAGGAACAAAAAGATTTCAGTTTTTTGATATTGGCTTTGGCATGTTTACATGTCGCACAGCGACCACAGGCATAAAAGCCTGACAAAAAAAATGAAAAGTTTAGGCTGAGCTGTAGTCGGTGGATCGCAGGGGCTAGACAATCTTTGAGGGAAGGGGACTTTCTATAGATGAATTGAGGGCGATCAGGAAGGGCCGGACCCAAAATTCCATCCCCTTTGAGAATGGGCCAATGCTTAGCCACAATTCTCTCAAATTTGTTATGTTGAATATTAAAATCCAACACCATCTTGTAGTTACTGGCTACTTCCTTGTCAGGATTCAGAGTTTTGTCCGCTATGATGGTACTCCTCTCAATGGCCTTTACTTTCTCTATCTCCTGGTGGATAGAAGATCGAGAATACCCCTTAGAGGTAAACCTAGTAGCCAACATTTGTGACTGCAGCAGATAGTCTGACTCAAGTGTGCAATTTCTGCGGAGCCTGACAAACTGTCCTCTTGGGATATTGCACAGCCATAACTTGTGATGGCAACTGGTGAGAGGAATATATCCATTCTGATTGGTTGTTTTAAAATTATTTCTAGTATGCAGTTTTAGATCTTTTTTATATATCTCTAGATCCAAAAATGTGATTTGGTCATGGGCAACAGTCCATGTGAGGACTATGTTCCTGTTGTTATTATTAAGTCTATCCAGTCTATTCTATTCAGTCTCTGAATACTTTGCAGACTGCTCAGGCTCAGTCTTCATTAGTGTTGAGCAGAATATGCCATATTCGATTTCGCGATATATCTCGAATATATATTCGAATATTCGAGATATATTCGCTAAATTCGAATATTCGTGATATTTTATCGAAATTAATTGATTGCGATTTTTCGCTATTGCGAATGCGAAAATAATTGCGATTTTTTTTTTATAACTGCGGTAGGAGCGCTCTGATTGGCTCAGAATATTCGTGATATTTTATCGAAATATCGCAACATGCGAATGCGATATTTATTGCGCAATTTCGAGATATGCTGGAGGAGCGCTCTGATTGGCTCAGAATATTCGTGATATTTTATCGAAATATCGCAACATGCGAATGCGATATTTATTGCGCAATTTCGAGATATGCTGGAGGAGCGCTCTGATTGGCTCAGAATATTCGTGATATTTTATCGAAATATCGCAACATGCGAATGCGATATTTATTGCGTAATTTCGAGATATGCTGGAGGAGCGCTCTGATTGGCTCAGAATATTCGTGATATTTTATCGAAATATCGCAACATGCAAATGCGATATTTATTGCGCAATTTCGAGATATGCTGGAGGAGCGCTCTGATTGGCTCAGAATATTCCTGATATTTTATCGAAATATCGCAACAAGCGAATGCGATATTTATTGCGCAATTTCGAGATATGCTGGAGGAGCGCTCTGATTGGCTCACTCTGAAATCGAATATTCGAGATATTTTAACGCAATTTCACAAAATGCGAATGCGAAATTGATTGCAGATATTTTGAAAACTGCTGTAGCAGCACTCTGAAATCGAATATTTATGATATTTTACCCAAAAAACATATTGCGATTGCGATTTTTCGATCGCGCATGCGCAATTGCGCGAAAAGCACGCGACCATTTCCTGGAGCCTTGCCAGTTTCCAACTTATGATCGCAGCGCAATCACACAGCAACATGGTTGGAAGCAATTTCACTAAGTCTGAGGAAAAGATGCTGATTTGTGTAAGTATTTTGACCACTGTTATTTCATCATCTTCAACTGCATTTTAGTCTAGTTTAAAAGTTAGTATATATGATCAGATATTAGTATTTCACAAAAAATGTGTCTCCTGCTTTTACAAAACTACAAGTCCCAGCATGCCTGGACAGCTGCAGACACCCTGGTTGGCAAATGTGTATTTAGGCACTTTTCCTTGTTATTTAGCATAATGAATTTAACATTTTTTTGGACATAGGACGTATGCGAACGTCCTGACTTCAGTGTCCTCAAGGCCCAAGGACGTTCGAATACATATTGCCCTTTAGATGTTGCAGAACTACAACTTCCAGCATGCCTGGGAATGCTGGCACTTCTAGTATTGTAAGTTCTGCAGGCCCCCATTTTTCAGGCCTTTATGCACGGGTCTCTAAACTGTGGCACCCTAGATGCAGCAAAAGTAAAATTCTTAGCATGCACTGACAGACCGTGGCTGATGGGAGTAGTAGTTTTGCAACAGCTGGAGGTGGACTGGTCTTGAAACCCAGAGTTAGGTAACAAACCCGTAGTGTTTTGCAACCATTCTGCCTCCAGCTGTTTTTTTTCTGTTGAAAAGCCTGTGGCGTGCAAAACACAACCCAAAAACTCCACCCGGTGGAACGAAAAATTTGCACACACCTAAAGAGTGACATCACAAAAAACTGCGACGGTTGCATACGTCAGTGGTCCTCCGAAAAGGTCCCGTCTCTGACCCCCCGGGGCGTTAGGCTCCTGACAGGGAAAAGAGTTACTGTGGTCCATACAGCCGAAGCCATATGGACCCATCTCGGTCCAAGCAGCGCAATCAACACGCGAACAACACGCGACCATTTCCTGGACCCTTGCCAGTTTCCAACTTTATGATCGCAACGCAATCGCAGAGCAAGATGGTTGGAAGTAATTTCACTGTATCTGAGGAAAATTTGCTGATTTTTGTAAGTATTTTGACCACTGTTATTTCATTATCTTCAACTGCATTTTAGTCTAGTTTAAAAGTTAGTATATATGATCAGATATTAGTATTTCACAAAAAATGTGTCTCCTGCTTTTACAAAACTACAAGTCCCAGCATGCCTGGACAGCTGCAGACACCCTGGTTGGCAAATGTGTATTTAGGCACTTTTCCTTGTTATTTAGCATAATGAATTTAACATTTTTTTGGACATAGGACGTATGCGAACGTCCTGACTTCAGTGTCCTCAAGGCCCAAGGACGTTCGAATACATATTGCCCTTTAGATGTTGCAGAACTACAACTTCCAGCATGCCTGGGAATGCTGGCACTTCTAGTATTGTAAGTTCTGCAGGCCCCCGTTTTTCAGGCCTTTATGCACGGGTCTCTAAACTGTGGCACCCTAGATGCAGCAAAAGTTAAATTCTTAACATGCACTGACAGACCGTGGCTGATGGGAGTAGTAGTTTTGCAACAGCTGGAGGTGGACTGCTCTTGAAACCCAGAGTTAGGTAACAAACCCGTAGTGTTTTGCAACCATTCTGCCTCCAGCTGTTTTTTTTCTGTTGAAAAGCCTGTAGCGTGCAAAACACAACCCAAAAACTCCACCCGGATGCAGTGAAAAATGTGCACACACCTAAAGAGTGACATCACAAAAAACTGCGACGGGTACATACGTCAGTGGTCCTCCGAAAAGGTCCCGTCTCTGACCCCCCGGGGCGTTAGGCTCCTGACAGGGAAAAGAGTTAGCAACGCATATCTCCCCTATACGTGTATCCTGTGTTGTTAATAATATATTCATAATTATGCAAATGATAATGGCTGCTATATTTATGCAAAAAAGGTGGCGACCGAAATGGCAGGATATAAAATCTGTCATGTTACCCGTCATTGATTAATAAGGCGAGAATGCTTCCAATTGTTGAATAGCATACATTTACGTCATATATCCATAAGGCTGTCAACAGAAGTATTACAATATACTTTGTTCTTCATCTTGCAGAAGTTCCTGGAAACAGGATACGATGAGCTGCGGAGGCAGCCAGAGAAAAGGGCTGTGGTCAGCGCCCTAATCGCTGACTTTGGCGGCCAACACGACCACAAGGCGATTGTGAAGAAGTGGTCTGACCTGAAGAGGCGCCAAATGGATCAGGTCAGACGTCTTCGGGCTAAATATCATCCAGGTAAGTTATTGTTGACAGTTATGTTTTTTTTTTCAAAAGTGTATTTTGTGCGTGAACTCGAAAGAGAGAGGAGCCGGCCTGCAGGAGTTGGGAGGCCTCCCCCAGAGGCAATCTGCCACCTTTCTCCATGCCCCGGTTGGCAATGGCGGGTGTGAGGGGGTCCTCCCAACCCAACCTCGCATAGCACACCCACCAGGGGCGGGGCTGAGACCACCAAACTCAATTCACATGTAGCCGAGAGCGGGATCCGAACCCCTAGCTGCAGAGGTGAATCACTTGTCAGCGCAGTGGCAATCGCGTGGAGCCACCACAGCTCCTTTGGTGACAGTTATGTAAGGTCATATGTAATTCATGTAAGGTCAGATGTTGTTAACCAAGATGCCATGTTGTGCTAACATATATCACCACCAGCCAAGGTATTCATAGTACTGTTGAAAAAAGACATGGGACAGCAGACAGGAACACAGAAGTTATGTGGGAACATACTTTTCCCATTGCTTTGCATGGGACTTTAAAGAAAAACCCCGACCATGGCAAATGGGGGTGGGTAAGGTTTAAACCACCTATCCTATGTTTGTGGCTGACATATAAGTAACCTGTGTGCCAAGTTTCATATAAATATCTTTAGCCGTTTGTACGTGATGCTGGAACATACATACATACATACATACATACATTTATGCACACACACGTTGAGTTTTATATATATAGATTACCACTAAATTCCTGTGTTAGGAGTGGGGTTGTTATAGTAATCCCGTGTGCTCCATCAGGCCCTTTTTTTAACATGAGATCGTCTGAACAAAACAAAGGAGACAAAAACAGCTCATTTTAACATGGTGGCATCCCAGCTCACGCTCAGTCCCCTGTAGTGCCCACAAGACCCTTTAATATAACATTGTCCCATTGGTTAACTGTCTATATAAATCAATTTGTATTCATATACAATACAGCAGAGTACACAGAATTTGCATACGTCATTAGAAAACATTTTTATAATATATGAACATTGTGTTATTATAGGAGCTCCAATGCCAGTTGTGCACGCCAAGCGCAGAAGGCGCCAGGCCGATGAGGAGGAGGAGGAGGATGCGGCAGAGGAGGATGCGGCAGAGGAGGAGATGGATGAGGAGGAGCAGCCAGGGCCCTCCCACTCCCCAACCCCAGCTCCTGTTGAGGAGCAAGCTGAGGAGCTTCCCCCCCCCACCACCCCAACTTCTCAAGCAGAAGAGCAGGAGGAAGAGAGCGGTCCTGTGAGCCTCGTTCAGGAAGGTAAATATGTGCACAATGATTAATAACATTTCAACAATAAAATGTAGATATAAAAATGGACAACATATAAAGCGCACCTGTCAGATTGTAGAACCATAATATGGTATTGATGCTAGAAGTATACAGGTAGTGCATAATTATTAGGCAAGTTGTATTTTTGAGGATTCATTTTATTATTGAACAACAACCATGTTCTCAATGAACCCCAAAAACTCATTAATATCAAAGCTGAATTTTTTTGGAAGTAGTTTTTAGTTTGTTTTTAGTGTTAGTTATTTTCGGGGGATATCTGTGTGTGCAGGTGACTACTATTACTGTGCAGAATTATTAGGCAACTTAACCAAAAAATAAATAGATACCCATTTCAATGATTTATTTTTAACAGTGAAACCAATATAACATCTCAACATTCACAAATACACATTTCTGACATTTAAAAACAAAACAAAAACAAATCAGTGACCAATATAGCCACCTTTCTTTGCAAGGACACTCAAAAGCCTGACATCCATGGATTCTGTCAGTGTTTTGATCTGTTCACCATCAACATTGCGTGCAGCAGCAACCACAGCCTCCCAGACACTGTTCAGAGAGGTGTACTGTTTTCCCTCCTTGTAAATCCCACATTTGATGATGGACCACAGGTTCTCAATGGGGTTCAGATCAGGTGAACAAGGAGGCCATGTCATTACTTTTTTTTATTTAATACCCTTTCTTGCCAGCCACGCTGTGGAGTACTTTGACACGTGTGATGGAGCATTGTCCTGCATGAAAATCATGTTTTTCTTGAAGGATGGTGACTTTTTCCTGTACCACTGCTTGAAGAAGGTCTCTTCCATAATCTGGCAGTAGGACTGGGAGTTGAGCTTGACTCCATCCTCAATCCGAAAAGGCCCCACAAGCTCATCTTTGATGATACCAGCCCAAACCAGTACTCCACCACCACCTTGCTGGCGTCTGAGTCGGACTGGAGCTCCCTGCCCTTTACCAATCCAGCCACGGGCTCTTCCATCTGGCCCATCAAGACTCACTCTCATTTCAGCAGTCCATAAAACCTTAGAAAAATCTTTCTTGAGATATTTATTGGCCCAGTCTTGACGTTGCAGCTTGTGTGTCTTGTTCAGTGGTCGTCGTCTTTCAGCCTTTCTTACCTTGGCCATGTCTCTGGGTATTGCACACCTTGTGCTTTTGGGCACCCCAGTGATGTTGCAGCTCTGAAATATGGCCAATCTGGTGGCAAGTGGCATCTTGGCAGCTGCACGCTTAACTTTTCTCAGTTCATGGGCAGTTATTTTGCACCTTTGTTTTTCCACACGCTTCTTTTGTTTGATGATCACGCTTCAGAAGCTTTGCAATTTTAAGAGTGCTGCATCCCTCTGCTAGATATCTCTCTATTTTGGACTTTTCAGAGTCTGTCAAATCCTTCTTTTGGCCCATTTTGCCAAAGAAAAGGAAATTGACTAATAATTATGCACACCTGATATAGAGTGTTGATGTCATTAGACCACACACCTTCTCATTACAGAGATGTACATTACCTAATATGCCTAATCTGTAGTAGGCTTTCGAGCCTATACAGCTTGGAGTAAGACAACATGCATAAAGAGGATGATGTGGTCCAAATACTCATTTGCCTAATAATTCTGCACTCCCGGGATGTGTTAGACACATAACAAGTGTATACACATGATAATGATTGATTAATAAGCAAAAAAAATTTTTTATTTATTTGGTAACGTTATTTGAAATCCAAATGTTTTTTTATTATATCCTAACAGTATCAAGAAAGATGATGAGGCAGAACACGCTCATAAAGACAACCCACCAGAGGATCCTGGGAAATCAACGCCAGATCCGCTACCTGACTCAACAAAATGTGCTGCTAGAGCAGCAGCAATCAAAAAATATTGCGGAGATGGAACGGCTTCAGAAGCTCAATCAGAGTTATATCTGAATTTATTTTTTTATTAAAAAATCTTATTTTTTGGAAATGTTTCATTTCTTTTTGAGATAGATTTGTAGGTTTTTCAACACATCTAACTTCACATCAAACAAATCAACATCAACACATTTAACTTCATAATAAGCAAAAACATTTTATACTATTATTTTATTTAACAGTAACCTAGAACAAACTAAAGCACACGACACAGACACGACGAACACAAAATAAACTGTTGAAAAATGAACATAACAAAAGCAACAATATATATATATATATATATATATATATATATATACAAAGAGAGAGAGAGGGAGACCAAGAAAGAGAGAGAGAATGCAGATGAGCTCTTGCAGACAGCCCAATGGTTGCAGTATAAATGCCGCAAAACAGGGTTTAACATAAGGTTCATTGTTATAGTTACACTTGCTGTTTAGATCCGGTCTGGTAGCTTGTAGCGGAGGCTGTTGGTGGATCCGCTGTGCCAGAGAGGTCATGAAGCTTTACTCAGCATGGAGGCAGCAGCAGGAGTATTAAAATATAATATAACTAGACAATGCATTTCCTGAGGAAAATGCGAGTGGGAATGCTGAATAGCTTAATTGGTGAGCCCCTTGCCAAAGACATTCACCATAACCACTACACTATCTTTAGGACACACAGCTTCTTTCTCTATCTGCAAAGTATAGAGTATGCTGACTTCCTGGTCGCCCCTCCCCCCTCAATAGGTTTCCCCTCCCCCCCAGGTCAGTGAGGAGGAATATTGCACTGAGGTCAGGAAAGTGATTTATGGAAAGAAATAACATTACAAACGCTTTTAATTCACAGATCTAATACATGATTTAAGCCTCCAAACAAAGCTTAATAAATCCTCAAACGTACATGCAATTGATACAACGACTACACCGTTTTAAATACACGGCCCTTGTAAACGCATCGATATGAAATTTATGTAGATAAACTTAAAAATGTGGCCATGTCTGCGATTTAGAAAAGAGCGTCTTTGTGAGTTCTGCAGCAACATTTTTTAGATAATTTCACATGAGAGTCTATGAGACATAATTTCTGGCTGTTGCTCCAATAACTAAAACTAAAATACGTATCGCAGAATTGATCACATTGCCATAAACCAGACAAGCATAGCTACGTTTTGATATAAAAATTGTGTATGAAAAGTAGATCTTGTGGGCGTGAGACCAATTTGTTTCCCCTTTTTGTAAAGATATTTTTAATTACAAAGATCTCCAATGTTAAGGTCACATGACAGACTCTAAATCCCCTCCATAGGATTACATTATAACCTATTGCATTTTTGTGAAAAATTCGCAAAACGTAAATTGCGTTTTCACCAAAAAATTGTAAACGATAACGATCTGAAAAGTCATAGCCGGATAGCTAAATATTTTGTGACCGCTTTAAAGTTTTTTCAGTGTCTGTAAGTGAAAGTATGAAGTAGCTGAAACTTTTGGCAGGGCATGTGAATTCAAAGGGGAAAAGGATGTTCTCATTGACTTCAATGTTAAAAAAAGGGTCTAAAAGCTTAAAATTTATAAAAGTGTAAAAAGTAGAAAAAAACTTGAAGAAGTCCCATCATTAGCTGAACGAGACGAACATTTTTACAGTTGAATGGTCTCAATAGCTGAAAGTATGCCGAAGTTACGCAGAACCAAAAAACGTAAGGAATAATAAGATTACTAAATTTACGTATATCAATACTGGAAATGTTTATTAAAGCATTCACACTAATTAAGATTAATACATTTACGGGTATCCATACTGGGAATGCTTATTAAAGCATTCCCACTAAGTATCACACAGGCATGATTTACAAGCAGTAGTGGTAATAGTAATAGATAGCATAAAAACACTTGGGGAATACTTTACAGCATCAGTAGTGGTCATAGTAGTCAATAGTGTACCAAAAAATTGGGACACAGGTGTCTTGACTGAGCTGTAATAGTAGTAGTAGACATTGACAATACAGTGTCAAATCACTCGGGCAAGAGGTGCCATGATGAACAGCAGTCTTAATAAGAGTATATAGGGTGTGAAATAACTGCTGACATAGGTGTCTTGACTGGGCAGCAGAAGCAGCAGTAGTAGTATTAACAGTAGTAGTTGATACAGAGTCATATCACATGGGCAGGAGGTGCCATGATGAACAGCAGTAGGAATAGGAGTATATAGAGTGTCAAATAACTGCTGACATAGGTGTATTGACTGGGCGGCAGCAGCAGCAGCAGCAGTAGTAGTATTAACAGTAGTAGTTGACACAGAGTCATATCACTTGGGCAGGAGGTGCCATGATGAACAGCAGTAGGAATAGGAGTATATAGAGTGTCAAATAACTGCTGACATAGGTGTATTGACTGGGCGGCAGCAGCAGCAGCAGAAGCAGCAGTAGTAGTATTAACAGTAGTAGTTGACACAGAGTCATATCACTTGGGCAGGAGGTGCCATGATGAACAGCAGTATTAATAAGAGTATATAGGGTGTGAAATAACTGCTGACATAGGTGTCTTGACTGGGCAGCAGAAGCAGCAGTAGTAGTATTAACAGTAGTAGTTGATACAGAGTCATATCACATGGGCAGGAGGTGCCATGATGAACAGCAGTAGGAATAGGAGTATATAGAGTGTCAAATAACTGCTGACATAGGTGTATTGACTGGGCGGCAGCAGCAGCAGCAGAAGCAGCAGTAGTAGTATTAACAGTAGCAGTTGACACAGAGTCATATCACTTGGGCAGGAGGTGCCATGATGAACAGCAGTAGGAATAGGAGTATATAGAGTGTCAAATAACTGCTGACATAGGTGTATTGACTGGGCGGCAGCAGCAGCAGCAGAAGCAGCAGTAGTAGTATTAACAGTAGTAGTTGACACAGAGTCATATCACTTGGGCAGGAGGTGCCATGATGAACAGCAGTATTAATAAGAGTATATAGGGTGTGAAATAACTGCTGACATAGGTGTCTTGACTGGGCAGCAGAAGCAGCAGTAGTAGTATTAACAGTAGTAGTTGATACAGAGTCATATCACATGGGCAGGAGGTGCCATGATGAACAGCAGTAGGAATAGGAGTATATAGAGTGTCAAATAACTGCTGACATAGGTGTATTGACTGGGCGGCAGCAGCAGCAGCAGAAGCAGCAGTAGTAGTATTAACAGTAGTAGTTGACACAGAGTCATATCACTTGGGCAGGAGGTGCCATGATGAACAGCAGTATTAATAAGAGTATATAGGGTGTGAAATAACTGCTGACATAGGTGTCTTGACTGGGCAGCAGAAGCAGCAGTAGTAGTATTAACAGTAGTAGTTGATACAGAGTCATATCACATGGGCAGGAGGTGCCATGATGAACAGCAGTAGGAATAGGAGTATATAGAGTGTCAAATAACTGCTGACATAGGTGTATTGACTGGGCGGCAGCAGCAGCAGAAGCAGCAGTAGTAGTATTAACAGTAGTAGTTGATACAGAGTCATATCACATGGGCAGGAGGTGCCATGATGAACAGCAGTAGGAATAGGAGTATATAGAGTGTCAAATAACTGCTGACATAGGTGTCTTGACTGGGCAGCAGAAGCAGCAGTAGTAGTATTAACAGTATTAGTTGATACAGAGTCATATCACATGGGCAGGAGGTGCCATGATGAACAGCAGTAGGAATAGGAGTATATAGAGTGTCAAATAACTGCTGACATAGGTGTATTGACTGGGCGGCAGCAGCAGCAGTAGTAGTATTAACAGTAGTAGTTGACACAGAGTCATATCACTTGGGCAGGAGGTGCCATGATGAACAGCAGTAAGAATAGGAGTATATAGAGTGTCAAATAACTGCTGACATAGGTGTATTGACTGGGCGGCAGAAGCAGCAGTAGTAGTATTAACAGTAGTAGTTGATACAGAGTCATATCACATGGGCAGGAGGTGCCATGATGAACAGCAGTAGGAATAGGAGTATATAGAGTGTGAAATAACTGCTGACATAGGTGTCTTGACTGGGCAGCAGCAGCAGAAGCAGCAGTAGTAGTATTAGCAGTAGTAGTTGATACAGAGTCATATCACTTGGGCAGGAGGTGCCATGATGAACAGCAGTATTAATAAGAGTATATAGGGTGTGAAATAACTGCTGACATAGGTGTCTTGACTGATCCAGAGGAGTCATGGGAGAAAATCATGTGGTCAGATGAGACCATAATATAACTTTTTGATCATAATTTCACTAACCGTGTTCGGAGGAAGAATAATGATGAGTACCATGCCAAGAACGCCATCCCTAATGTGAAGCATGGGGGTGGTAGCATCATGCTTTGGTGGTGTTTTTCTGCACATGGGACAGGGTGACTGCACTGTATTAAGGAGAGGATGACCGTGGCCATGTATTGCGAGATTTTGGGCAACAACCTCCTTCCCTGAGTTAGAGCTTTGAAGATGGGTCGAGGCTGGGTCTTCCAACATGACAATGACCCAAAGCACACAGCCAGGATAACCAAGGATTGGCTCTGTAAGGAGCATATCAAGGTTCTGGCGTGGCCTAGCCAGTCTCCAGACCTAAACCCAATAGAGAATCTTTGGAGGGAGCTCAAACTAGAAGATCTGTGTGGAGGAGTGGGCCAAAATCCCTCCTCCAGTGTGTGCAAAGCTGGTGTAAAACTACAAGAAAGGTTTGACCGCTGTAATTGCAAAGAAAGCCTACTGTACCAAATATTAACATTGATTTTCTCTGATGTTAAAATAGTTATATTCAGCACTGTAAATACATCAGGTCCGGGGCTTCATCAGGGAATGCATGACAAGGGACCCTTCAGCGCCCTGAACCGACGACGGGTGCCAGAAAGTCACCGCCGATCCAGGACTCATTCATCTTTATGAATGTGAGTCTGTCCACGGAGTCTGTGGACAGACGGGTCCTCTTGTCCGTGACCACCCCACCTGCCGCGATGAATGTCCGCTCAGATAGTACGCTGGAGGGGGGGCAAGACAATAACTCCAGCGCATACTGAGCGAGCTCGCGGCAGGTGTCCAATCTGGCAACCCAGTACTCCATGGGGTCGTCGGTGCTCATACTGTCAGAAGCACCGACGGACGCCATGTAGTCTGCCACCATGTGGGCCAGCCGCTGGTGGTGACTGCTGCTGCTGCTGGTGCTGGTACTGGGTCGCTCGGTTTGGAAGAACATCCTCATCTCTTCCATTAGGTCCCCTGCTCGGCTGCTGCTGGGTGCAGCCACCTGCTGGGTGAGATGAGGGGGGACAACTGGAGGCCGGGGAGTTGCCTGCTCCAACCGTCTGACAATGCCTGCCTGCAGTTCCTCCATCCGGTGCTGCCTCCGGCTGGCTGGGATGAACTGCTCCAGTTTCCCCTTGCACCTGGGATCCAAAAGGGTGGCCATCCAGAAATCATCCCTCGCCTTGATGGTCTTAACCCGGGGGTCCCTCCTGAGGCATCTCAGCATGTGGGCAGCCATGGGGAAGAGCACAGCCCGCTGTGACTCCTCAATGCTGGCCAGGTGAATGAGGTGCGACTCTTCATCCCTGAGGCGCTGCTGGTCAAACTCAGAGATGCCCAACCCCCGGACTATCGGTGCCCCCAACACCGGCTCTCCCTCCTGACCAGGCCCTGACTCCGGGACGACACCAGCAACCACCTCCTCCTCATCATCATCCTCCTCCTCCTCCTCCTCCTCGTCCTGGCCCTGGTCTCGGTCGAGCATTGCTGACTCCTCCTGCTCCACCAAGGCACTCTCCCCAGCTTCGAGCAGGCGATCTAGTGTCCTCTCCAGCATGAACACTATTGGCAGCACGCTATTGAGGCCGATGTGCTCACTGCTGACCATCTTGGTCGCCTGCTCGAAGGAGGACAACACTTGGCAGACCTGGTTTATCTGCCCCCACTCCGCACAGGCGATGAAAGGGAGTTGTGGTGAAGCCCTCTCAGTGCCTAGTTCCATCAGGTACTCCCTCACCGCCCTTTGCTGCTCCCACAACCTCTTCAGCATGTGGAGGGTGGAGTTCCACCGCGTCACACTGTCCACAATCAGCCTGTGAAGGGGCAGACTGTAATTCCGCTGCAACTTGGACAGGGACGCGGTAGCGGTTGGGGAGCGCCTGAAGTGGCTGGCAATCCTACACGCCTTTGCCACAATGTCACTCAACCCTGGATAAGTGCGCAGGAACTTCTGCACCACCAGGTTGAGGACATGTGCCAGACAGGGCACGTGGGTCAGACTGCCAGCACTAAGGGCGGCGAGTAGGTTGCTGCCGTTATCGCAGACAACCATACCTGCCTGGAGCCTTCGGGGTGTCAGCCACTTCTGGACCTGAGCCTGAAGTGCTTTCAGCACTTCTTCTCCAGTGTGTCTCCGGTCCCCTAAACTAACAAGCTGGAGCACGGCCTGACAGCGCACGTGCCCCACACTTGAGTAGCTACGGGGGCGCTTGCTGGGAGGCTCAGCAGCTGCGGAGACAGTGGCTTGAGGGAGACCAGCAGTTCTCCCCTGGACACCCCGGGGCGGCACCACAAGATCGGTTGCCGCCGATCCCTCACCGACGCCTCGGAGGGAAACCCAATGGGCCGTGAAGCTGATGTAGCGTCCCTGCCCATGCCTGCTGGTCCAGCCATCCATTGTCAGATGAACCCTGTCGCTGACAGCGTGATCCAGCGACAGGGTTACATTCTGCACAATGTGCTGGTGTAGGGCAGGGACACCAGTCCTGGCAAAGAAATGGCGGCTGGGGACACGCCATTGGGGTTGGGCCTGCTCCAACATCTGCCTGAAGGGGTTGCTGTCAACTATGTTGAAGGGCAGCAGATGTTGGGCAATAACCCTTGCCAGGAGCCCATTGAGGGAACGCACACGTCGGTCTCCAGGGGGGAAGGGAGTGGTGCGGTCAAAGGCGTCTGAAATCGACGCCTGGCGCCGGACGGCAGTGCGGGACACAGACGTGGAGGGTGCTGTGGAAGTAGAGGTCTGGCTGCCGGTACCAGTACCTCTACTAGAGGGAGCGGGGGGGCATGACCTGCTGGAAAGAGATGAAGATGTGGCAGGGGCTGCTGTACCCTGCTCACTTGTGGTGGTGGCGCTGCTACCACCACCACGCTTCATCTCGTCAAACACCGCCCAGTGGTTTATCCTCAGGTGCTGGTTCAGGGCTGTGGTACCCACCCGAGCCAAACACTTCCCTCTCTTCACCCTCACTTTACAAATCCGGCAGATGGCCATGGTAGGGTTGTCTGCCACCAGGGTAAAGTAATTCCAGACAGGTGACTTCAGCACCGCCCTCCTGTCAGATGGGGTGACGCTTACTTGCACCTGCTGGGACTCGGTGCGCACAGGTGGAGCTGCCTGCTGCTGCTGCTGCTGCTGCTCCTCCTCCTGACACCTCCTGCTGCCATCACCAGTGGAGACCCTGACGATGGTCTCCCTGGTGGTGACCTGGCGCACCGTTTCACCAGGGTGCCTACCTTCCCCGTCGTCACTGACGTAGTGAGCCGACGCGTCAGATGGCAACCATGATGGGTCACCCTCTTCGCCCCCAGAGATGTCAGACCAAGGGCTGAAATGTGTTGGTCTGAGGGAACCAACTGACATGGAGCCTCTAGCCTGGCTCCGCTGTCCCCTCACCCACGCCTGGGTCTGACTAGGTGCTGCTGTTTCCTGCACCAAAACAGCAGCACCAGTTTGAAGGGATGTCTCTGGGATACTGCCAGCAGGTATCCCATCCTCCTCATCCATCCCTTCAAAAAGGTCCTGACCATCAGGACAGAGCTGGAGGTCTGCCTGATGCATGGCCTCCCCCAAGAGATCCCTCTCACTGTCGCTGTCGAACAGTAAGATGCTGGACTCTTGGGGGCTGGGGGGGGGTACTACAGGCACCGGTGTAATGGTGGTACTACTGTGAGTCGGGACCGACGACTCAGTGGCACTGCTGTGCCCCATGTAGTCCACCACTACTTCAGCCTGAGATGGCAATATCGGGCGGCTGCCCGATGGGAAGAACTCCCGGATCAGGCGTACTCCCCTTGCACCCGATCCTCTAACACTAGTAGGGGCACGAGAGGTACCCCGTGCTGGCAGCGATCCAGCACTGGGAGTAACTCCCCTACCCCTGCTGCCACGGCCACGGATGCCGCTCATTATTGCTGATATGTGTGTGGGGGGGGTAAACTTTATTGGGGGGGGGAAATGTGAACAAAATGTGTTTTTGTGTATTTTTTACAAGACAGGCACGCAGACAAAGACGTACACAGACAGCTACTAAACTATAAGAAAAGTAGTACACCAAAGACAAGGACTACAAAATTAAAGAAAAAAAAAAAGCACTAAACAAACACTAACTTTTTTTTTTTTTTAAACACAAAACACAGACACTAAACACACACTAAGCTAAGCTAGATTAAATAAATGTACACTAACAGTGTGTACACTTACTACACAAAATTTAACTAAACTGAACACAAAAATTAGCTTTTAGAAAAGCTCTTTAGGAAAAACTAAACAAAATGTGAACTGAGATGCCTAGCAAATATCACTGAACAGCGAACCTGCAAGATCTAACAGTAACACAAGATGAACAAAACTTAGCTTTTAGAAAAGCTCTTTTATAAAGCTCAGCAAAATGTGTACTGAAATCTCTAGCAAATATCACTGAACAGCGAGGATGCAGGATCAAACAGTAACACAAATGAACAAAACAGCACAAAACAGCACAAAACGTAGCTTTGAAAAAAGCTCTTGGGTCTATTGCTTTGAAAAAAGCAGTTGATATACTGGAAAAGATCCACTGGAATCACTAAATAGCAATGCTGGTGATGATCTAAATCAATCAGGAACAAAGACACAGGAACACAGAAACAGCCTCCACACTCTATAGCCAGCTTCTGAATCTGCAATGAAATGGTGCTGGGAGTGAGCTTATATAATGTCCATGCAGGCAGGTTCCTATTGGTTGCTAACCTCTGACGAGTGTGGAAGGAGAACTCTGATTGGCTCTGATGCAAAAGGGCGGAGCAAATAATCGCGCAATATTCCTATTGCCGAATATTCGCATTGCGAATATTCGGCAATATAAAATGATCGCTTCAGCTACTCGGCCCAAGGTCTCTAATCATACCAGCAATGCTTTTAGACGTCTATGGAGATCACTAGGATGTGATCTGTTTTAAAAATGAAACTGTAAAAATCGCTCTGATGCGGAAGATCGGGGCGAGGAAAGTAATCGCGCGATATTGCGTTTGCCGAATAATCGCATTGCGATCTTTCTGGAAAATTCAATGAACGCTTCAGCTACTCGGCCCAGGGTCTCTAATGATACCAGCAATGCTTTTAGACGTCGATGGAGATATCGAGGATGTGATCTGTTTTAAAAAAAAAATTGTAAAAAATCGAATATTCGGAATTGCGAATATTCACCGCGAATTTCGAAATATAGCGCGATTTCTCGAATATGCTATATTCGAGTCGAATATTCGCAATGCGAATATTCGTGAGCAACACTAGTCTTCATCAATGGATACTACTGAACCAGTTCCCCAACATCTTGCATCCTCTAGTCAGGACCCTCAAGGTTCTTGGGCAAATGTAGGAGCTTCTTACATTACACCTACTAGATCAGCCACTCCAAAAAATAGAGGTAGTGGCGTATTTAAGGCCAAGGGTAAAGAAAAAGGTAGAGGGAAGGGTAATTATGTCACAGTTGCTAATGAACCTTATTCCCAAACATCTACTTATCATGAGAATCTACCTTGGAGACCGGCACCCAATAGGGGGAATGGATATCCAAGGAGAGGTGGATTTCTTCCCAGGGCACCACCCTTGCCCACCTACAATTATTATGCCCCATTACAGAATTATTGGGAGGAACCTCCCCCCAATTATCAGCATTTTTTAGGTCAGGGGAGGACCCCCTGGAGGGGTCCTCCACCTCATTTACCAACATGGACAGACGATTGGAGGGAACCCCCCCCCTCCCCCCAGTTCTGGTTGCCGAAGGTCAACCCAGTTTAAAAAGAAAAAAACAAGAGGAACCAGGGGGGGGGGGGGGGGCATCGCAACGAGTCCAAAAGGCAAAGGCCATAATTGGCACAGGGATTTTCAATCTGAGTGGTGTCCCTCTGTCAGATGATGACACGAGTGCTCGACAAAGGCTTAAAAATTCGCACCTATTCGCAATCTTAATACATTTCAAACATACGTAAATGTTCAAAAGTATGTTCGGGATCTGAACATGAAAAAATATTTTCTTTCAAATCCCATACAGAGAAATTTCTCTACATCGACCTCTAAACATTCTAATTTAAGGAACAAATCTGTTTTTAATCCTCAATACAATGATACCAGGCATTTGGATGTTTTCAAAAATATGGGGCCAGATTCACAGAAAAAGTACGCCGGAGTATCTGCTGATACTCCGGCGTACTTTCAGATTGGCCACGTCGTATCTTTATTTGTAATTCACAAACAAAGATACAACGACTTTTGGCTAAGATCCGACAGGCGTACGGCTTCGTACGCCTTCGGATCTTAGGATGCAATACTTCGGTGACCGCTGGGTGGAGTTCGTGTCGTTTTCCGCATCGGGTATGCAAATTAGCTGTTTACGGCGATCCACGAAGGTACGCGCGTTCGTCGCATTCTCTTACGCCGTCAGTCGGTTTTTCCCATCGCAAACTTACGCCTGCTATTTCATGGCTTAGATTTAGACCAGCCATGTTAAAGTATGGCCGTCGTTTCCGCGTTTTTTGCGTAAGACGTCCGGGAATACGAAAGGACGTAACGCACGTCGCCGTTCAAAAAACACGTTGGGGTGCCGTAATTTCGCGCAAAGCACGGCGGGACATTTCCTAACGGAGCATGTGCAGAACATTCGGCGCGGGAACGCGCCTAATTTAAATAGTACACGCCCCATTTGAATTAGGCGGGCTTGCGCCGAACGCATTTACGTTACACCGCAAGTTTACAGGCAAGTGCTTTGTGAATCAAGCACTTGCGCTGAAAACTTGCGGCGGTGTAATGTAAACGAGATACGTTACGCCGCAGCGCAGGTACCTGAATCTGGCCCATGGTATGCAGCGACCTGGAGGGTCTACGTATTAAGAAAGTTACAGACTCGCAACATATTCAACGTGGAATTTTGTCGTTGGAAAGGCGTAATGATATAGTCATCCGCTCTGCGGATAAGGGGGGTGGTTTAGTGGTCCTGAGTAAGGCCTACTATCATGAAGAGATGAATAGACTTCTGAGTGACCATAATACTTACCTTTTACTCACAGGTGATCCCATGGTTAAATTTCAAAATGAGTTGCACTCATTAATAGAGGAGGGAAAGAGGAGGGAAAAGGTAAGGGGGTCCTGAATGCTAAGGAGGCAGCCTATTTGGACCCTTTTTATTGTCGCACCTCTATTATTTATTTTCTGCCTAAGTTACATGAAGATGTGGAATGGCCACCTGGCCGTCCGATTGTTAACGGAATAGACTGTTACATCACGGTTGGGCCAGTATTTGGATGTTTTTTTGCAACCATTGGTGTGCAAAATGTCAGCATACCTTCGGGACACCAAGCAGATCATCCAGATACTGGATTCCCTCCCTTGTACATTAAATACCATTTTGGTGACTGTTGGGTCCCTGTATACAATCATCGATCATGAAGCGGCTCTGGCTTCAGTTTTATGGGCATTAGAAGTTACTGATCTTAGTGATGATCATGTCCAGTTTTTGTTGGAGAGTCTTAGATTTTGTCTCCTAAAAAACTACTTCTGGTTCAATAAAGATTTCTACTTGCAGCGGTGTGGTGTTGCAATGGGCGCCCGTTTTGCTCACAGTGTGGCCAATTTATTTATGGCCCACTGGGAGCAAGATGTGGTTTTCCAAGATAGGACACCACAGCTTCTTTGTTACAAGAGGTACATCGACGATTTGGTGATGGTATGGGAGGGCGATATGCCCAGTCTCCAGTTGTTTATGGATAAACTTAATAATAACAGGAACATAGTCCTCACTTGGACTGTTGCCCATGACTACATCACATTTTTGGATCTAGAGATATATAAAAAAGATCTAAAACTGCATACTAGAAATCATTTTAAAACAACCGATCAGAATGGATGTATTCCTCTCACCAGTTGCCATCACAAGTTATGGCTGTGCAATATCCCAAGAGGACAGTTTGTCAGGCTCCGCAGAAATTGCACACTTGAGTCAGACTATCTTCTGCAGTCACAAATGTTTACCTCTAAGGGGTATTCTCGATTTTTTATCCACCAGGAGATCGATAAAGTAAGGGCCATTGAGAGGAGTACCATCATAGCGGACAAAACTCTGAATCCTGACAAGGAAGTAGCCAGTAACTACAAGATGGTGTTGGATTTTAATATTCAACATAAAAAATTTGAGAGAATTGTGGCTAAGCATTGGCCCATTCTCAAAGGGGATGTAATTTTGGGTCTGGCCCTTCCTGATCGCCCACAATTCATCTATAGAAAGGCCCCTTCCCTCAGAGATTGTCTAGCCCCTGGGGTGGTCAATCCACCGACTACAGCTCAGCCTAAACTTTTCAGTTTTTTGTCAGGCAGTTGATCACGTGCACCACAGTAGGTGTAGTTTACATGCTTGAATGCGAATGTGGCCTACAATAAGTGGGGCACACCTCTCGTGCACTTCATGTAAGGGTTGGAGAGCACATTAGCAATATAAAGAGAGGAATTAAAACTCAGTGTCTCCAAACATTTTAGGAATCACCACCAACGAGATCCTAAAGGCCTGAAATTCTGGGGGATCGAGAAAGTCTCCAAGCACTGGCAGGGGGGACATTATATCCACCAATTAAGTCGTTGTGAATCCTCAGCAGCAGGTTTAAATGTTGAGTTTGATTTAAATTAATTTATTTCTAATAGATGAATTTTATTTTTCTATTATGTTTATGTTTAAGGGTACTGTTTGTGTTCAAGGTGATCGCGGATGACGTCATTTATATATATATATTTTATGTGTATTCATATACAATTTTTTAAACACTATTAGCCGGATTCAGGTAGAGCGGCGTATTTTTGAGCGGGCGTAGCGCAGCTCCTATGCGCTACGTCGACGTAACATAGAGAGGCAAGACCAGTATTCACAAAGCACTTGCTCCCTAAGTTACGTCGGCGTAGCGTAAATGGGCCGGCGTAAGCCCGCCTAATTCAAATTAGGAAGGTAGTGGGCGTGTTGTATTAAAATTAGCCGTGACCCCATGTAAATGAATTCCCAAACGAACGGCGCATTGGTGCGCATGCTCAGAATCACGTTGCATATACTCCCTAAGATATGACGGCTCAATGCGTTCGGCGTGAACGTAACCTACGCCCAGCCCCATTCACATACGACTTACGTAAACGACGTAAAATACGACGGCTGTTCCGTCGTCCATACCTTTGCATGGGTTGCGCCACCTATAGAGGTGTTTTATTTTTGCGCCGGACGTACGCCTTACGTAAACAGCGTAGCTTACTGCGACGGGCGCAAGTACGTTCGTGAATCGGCGTATCTCGCTAATTTACATATTCGCTGCGTAAATCAATGGAAGCGCCCCTAGCGGCCAGCGTAAATATGCACCCAAGATACGATGGCGTAGGAGACGTACGTCGGTCGTAGGAAGTCAAAATTCAGGCGCATCTTGTACTGTGAATTAGGCGCATAGACACGACGGCGCATCCGTGGACTTATGCAGCGTATCATTAGATACGTCGGCGTAAGTCTTTGTGAATCCGGGCCTATGTTGGCGGAAAGATATTTCTTGCCAACATTTTGTAATGAAGGGGTTAATATATTTTCTATCTCCTTTTCTATTTGTATTGGACAATGGTGTTATCCTATCTGATTGTATGTTGTGGTGACAGGGTTCTCCCTACCCCTGTTATTTACATACATCAATATTTTGTCCTTTGAAAATATTTTTAAATAATAGGTCAATTCTTTTTATCCAGTCAGTGGCCAGATTGGAGGTATTTTTTGATTCTTTATTTTTTTTTTATTTGTATTAGAGGTTATTATGTTACAATTTTTATTGTGACTAATCAGTGCCTGTTTGCTGCCGTTGTAACGATTGCAGCTCCATTATGAAACGTGAGCCAATATGGGCTGCGCTCGTCGGAAGGTCTGATTGGACTTGTCGGTTGTCATGACATCGCCTCTGCTATTTATTTTCCTTACAGCGGGACGTCTGCGTTTCTCTTTGCCCTACGCTGAGGAAGTCCCGCCCACGGGACGTAACGCGTACGAAGGGGAGGAGCTGTGTGTGACGTCACCCGCGATCGCCGCTGTACACACTCGATAGTGTCTTCTGACTGTGAGCCTAGCACTCTGTTGAGAGTGCTGAAGCATGTGAGTGTACCCACTGTTTGTCTTTTAATAAATGCCTTTTTGCTACTGAGAGCATTAGATCTCTATTCCCTTTTTATTCCATATGTTCAAATTTGGCTGTGATCTATGAGCCTTTTATTGTCATCCGGAGTTACCAAGTGACCGTCTGATCGATATCATTGGGACCTGTAATTGATTATTATGCTAAGTAACCTTTTTAAGGTCGAATCTATGAGGTGAGAGGCCATCTTTACTTTATGGTGGAGGACTTCTATCTGGTCACCTGGTCTGAATCTGCACAACTTAATTGAAAATCTACATGGATTTCTCTTTTACACCTTCACTTATGGACTTCTTTTTTGTATTTCTTATTTAATTAAATTTTTGCGCTGCACTGTTTCACTGTATATTTTGCTTCTGGGAAGTTTATCTGAATTTATCCTGAGTGCTGGCTACCAATTCTTTTTAGTTTCATTTTATTTTTCCAGCGCTGAATACTTCCTTATCATATATTTCACACTGGGGTGTCTTGAGAGGCACTTTTCAGGCACTATTTTTGGAGCTAAAACACATGAAAAGCACCCCAGTGTGATAGGGGTCTAAACCACTTAAGGACCAATCCTATTTTTTTCAAGTTAAAATCATTTTTTTTGGCTGTAGTTGCAATACTTTATGTCACACCTTATTTGCGCAGCGGTCTTACAAGCGCAATTTTCTTTTTAAAAATACACTTTTTTTTAATTTAAAAAATGTAAAATCAGTAAAGTTAGTCCAAGTTTTTTTTATATTGTGAAAGATAATGTTACACCGAGTAAACTGATACCCAACATGTCATGATCAAAATTGCACCCGCTCGTGGAATGGTGACAAATGGGTTACTGGCAGGGAAGGGGTTAACACTAGGGGCCGATCAAGGGGTTAACTGTGTTCCCTAAAAGCTGTATACTCTGATGTAAAGGGAATGCAGTGAACTCTGATATAAGGTGGTCTCTGGTCACCAGAGTCTCCCCTTACATCAGAGTTCCCCCTTAGATCATGAACTGCAGCATTTCCCTTTACATAAGAGTTCCCTTTCACTGTAAGGGGTATCCCTGCAGGCTCTGATGTAAGGGGGGAACCCAGTGCTGGCCGGGTTATAGTGACCTGACCTTCATGTAAATGGAGAAATATGTTTTTTGACTTTTGTTTAACTTTGCTAATAACATTGCTAATAGCACTAGCTATGTGTTTATAGTTCAAATATTTATACTTGCACTGTTTATCACTGAAAACCGTGATTGTAGGTACTTTTTTGCAGCATCAGTAAAGAATTGGTGCCGTTCGTAAATGTTGGCATCCTTGCCAGTAAATTTCGCTTCAGGGGGTTGGCAACGCTGGTTCCCAGCTTTTAGGAACTCACGATCTGCATCTACTCTCCTCACAGAACAGGGATGTGTGTGTTTACTGGACAAGTTCCAACTAGCCAACAATGCCATAGTCCCTTTAGAGGTGCATGGGGTGGGCATATCCTGCTGACTACACCAAGTTGTGGGCGGGGCCAATCACCCTATGCAAACGGTTCACTTAACCCTATAACCCTTAAACTAACTCCTAAAGCAAACCAGTACATTGTCTATTCACCTTCCTCATTTGCCATTCACCTTCGATTCACTTCTCAGTTTTGGTGGGTCAGTCAGAGAAAGAGAAAAACCCATGACATCCAAGTATAAGGGTGGGAATGACTTTTGTCCCTGCCTGTGCTCCATTTGGTCAATTTGCAAACCTAAGCACTGTGGTCCTTTTTTCTACATTTGGACTCACCGTAGGTCTGAGCTTATGCAAACAGTGAGTTGGCAAGAAAGCACAGGTTCACTTTAATGATATCCTCCTGGTTCTTTAACCACTTGAGATCCGCGCTATAGCCAAATGACGGCCACAGTGCAGACCTGAATTGCCGGGAAGTGATGTAAACAAAAGCTTGGTAATTGTTGGTGCCTCATCAGTGCAACCTAGCATTCCTGCCTATCAGTGCCGTTCAGTGCCCATCACTGCCACCCATCAGTGCCACCTATTAGTGCTACTTCTCAGTGCCACCTATCAATGCCCTTCAGTGCCACCCATCAGTGCAACCTCTCACTGCACACCAGTGCCGCCTATCAGTGCACACCAGTGCCGCCTATTAGTGCCCACCAGTGCCACCTTATTGGTGCCCATCAATGCAGCCCATAGGTGCCCATCAGAGCGGCCCATCAGTGCAGCCTACATCAATGAAGGAGATTTTCCAACTCACCTACTCCACCATGAAGTCCCATTCCTTTCACTGTAGAATGGTGGTCTTACTCTACCTGCTGCATGTTCCATAATGAAAAATTGTAGGTAAAAGAAAACAGTAAATATTTCTCGTTATGGCCAAGAAGGGCAGATATGGGAACCTGGGTGCTGGAGTCCTGTAAGGTTTAAGAAAAGTCCTACATTTGATTTAAAACACCATCATCAATCTAAAGCTGCATTGTGAGTTTTGGATGTACTAATCCTTCAAATGTGTCCTGTTAATTACTAGTGTAGCACCCTCTAATGTGCTTCTAGTGTTATTGCAAGCAAATTTAAGTTATGACTCATGGTTAGTTTGTGAGTCATAAATTGGGTCAGGGCTACTGCAGGTCAGGCTGGATGGTACTACAGAGGCATGTCTCTAGTACCTCACCACTGGATCTAGAAGTTTGAAGAAACTTCTAGAAGTTAGTAGGCGGAGGCCAGGAGGGTCTGATCTGCATACTTGAGGAAACTTGGTTAATCCCCAGGCAGAATGTCCTGGCAAGCTGGCTGAGTCAGCCCCTAAATATGGTGGAGCCAGGCCCGGACTGGCCATCGGGCAAACCGGGCATTCGCCCGGTGGGCCGCGGCAACTGAAAGGCCGCCAGGCTGCAAGTCGCGCCGCTCATCTAGCCTCTCCACGGCCGCCCGGTTGGACGGGGGGGAGGAGCCAGATGAGAAGCCTTTGGCCTCTCCACGGCCGGGGGCCGTGACTGCGAGGGGATAGGAGCAAGAGCAGACACCTGCTGCTACAACACCGGCCCGGATAGCAGAAAACGTGAGTGCAGCCCCCCCCTCCTGTAACCTGGATAGGAGGAGCAGTGGGGGCGGCTGCATATAAAAAATATGTTTTTCCATCTCATACTCTTTGCCACCACCCCCCAGTGCTCTCCACTTCCCTCCATGCTCTCTGCCACCCCCCAGTGCTCTCCACCTCCCCCAGTGCTCTCCACCTCCCCCAGTGCTCTCCGCCACTCCCCCAGTGCTCTCCGCCACCCCCCAGTGCTCTCTGCCACCCCCCAGTGTTCTCTGCCACCCCCCAGTGTTCTCTGCCACCCCCCCAGTGCTCCCTGACACCCCCCGGGGCTATCTGACACCCCCCCGGGGCTCTCTGCCCCCCACCAGTGCTCTCTGCCACCCCCAGTGTTCTCTGCCACCCCCCAGTGCTCTCTGCCCCCCCAGGGCTCTATGCCACCCCCAGTGCTCTCAACCTCCCCCCAGGGCTCTGCACCTCCCTGCATGCTGTCTGCCACCCCCAGTGCTCTCTGCCACCCCCCCCAGTGCTCTCTGCCACCCCCACCAGTGCTTTCAACCTCCCCACCAGTGCTCTCTGCCACCCCCCAGTGCTCTCTGCCACCCCCAGTGCCCTCAACCTCCCCCCCAGTTCTCTCAACCTCCCCCCAGGGCTCTCTGCCACCCCCCAGTGCTCTCCACCTCCCCTATGCTCTCTGCCACCCCCCTAGTGCTCTTTGTCACCCCCTCCAGTGTTCTCCACAATCCCCATGCTCTCTGCCACCCCCCAGTGCTCTCCAACTCCCTCCATGCTCTCTGCCACCCCCCCAGTGCTCTCTGCCACCATCCAGGGCTCTCTGCCACCCCCTAGTGCTCTCCGCCACCCCCTGTTGCTCTTTGTCACCCCCTCCAGTGTTCTCCCCCACCCCCATGCTCTCTGTCACCCCCCAGTGCTCTCTGCCACCCCCCGTGCTCTCCACCTCCCCCCATGCTCTCCACTGCCCTCCCAGTGTTCTCCACCATCCCCATGCTCTTTCCCGACCCCCCAGTGCTCTCCAACTCCCTCCATGCTCTCTGCCACCCCCCAGGGCTCTCTGCCACCCTCCAGGGCTCTCTGCCACCCCCTAGTGCTCTCCCCCACACCCCTGTTGCTCTTTGCAACCCCCCTCCAGTGTTCTCCACCACCCCCATGCTCTCCACCTCCCCCCATGCTCTCCAGCTACCCCCATGCTCTCTGCCACCCCCCAGTGCTCTCCACCTCCCCCTATGCTCTCCACTGCCCTCCCTGTGCTCTCCACCTCTCCCCATGCTCTCTGCCACCCCCCCAGTGCTCTCCACCTCTCTGCATGCTCTCCACCGCCCTCTCCACCTCCCACCATGCTCTCCACCTCCATGCATGCTCTCCACCTCCCCCATGTTCTCTGCCTGGAGGTGCCGGTTATGATGTCATGGGCTGCTCAATCCAAAATGCCTGGGTATATTTTTTGTCCCGGGCCTGGGAGGTGCCATGCCAGCAGGGGAGTCGGGTAGAAGATAAAGTGCTCAGGAGGCTGGGGGCTCTGGCTCTGCCTCCAGGCTGGGTTTGGGTTGGCTTGGTAAGATCCTATCAGCATCTTGGTTTGAGGAGGAATCTTGCCTTAGGAGCAGCAGGGAGCAAAGAGGACATTAAGGGTTTCACAAGGCGAAAGACTGCAGCATATAGTAAGCATTCAGGAGGATAGCTCTGTGCTTAACCCTTCCTATCCCTTGCCCTGGGAGATCTTTGGAGCAGCCAGGCAGGCTGGTGGACAATCAGTCAGGAGTTTCTGCAGGTAGTAGAGCTGGGAACAGTTCTATAGAGAAAGGGAGATACTCCTGTATGCAGCTTACAACATACTGTGATATTTTCTGAAGGGGACTGAGAGCTCCTAGTGCTCAAGGGACTTTTGCTTTTGATCACTGTCAGTATCCAGGAAGGACAGAGCAGGATTTTGTATATAGGAAGAAAGTTGTTCCTATTCATTGTTCTGGTCAAGTTGGGCATCCCATAACCCCTTTACCCCATCAATATTACCCCTAATAAAAGAACCAAGCTCATAGGCCCAGATTCACAAAGGAGATACGCCGTCGTATCTGGAGATACGCCGTCGTATCTCTGAGTTGTGCCGTCGTATCTATGCGCCTGATTCATAGAATCAGTTACGCATAGATTTCTATTAGATTCGACCGGCGTAAGTCTCTTACGCCGTGGGATCGTAACTGCATATTTACGCTGGCCGCTAGGGGTGTGTACGCTGATTTACGCCTAGAAATATGTAAATCAGCTAGATACGCGAATTCACGAACGTACGCCCGGCCGACGCAGTACAGATATGCCGTTTACGTTAGGCTTTTCCCGGCGTAAAACGTGAAAAACGTCAATCACGTCGGGTCATGGATATTTTACATAAAACACGCCCCCCTGTTCCACATTTGAATTAGGCGGGCTTACGCCGGCCGATTTACGCTATGCCGCCGCAACTTATGGAGCAAGTGCTTTGAGAATACTGCACTTGCCCGTCTAAGTTGCGGAGGCGTAACGTAAATCGGATACGTTACGCCCGCCTATAGATACGCCGCTGTACGAGAATCTGGCCCAGAGACTTTTTTTGTGCCTGGATCTAAATGAAAATGATTGTTGCCTGGCTGTGCAGGAATAGGGGAACCAGTTACCAGCAGCCCCTGCGGGTGTAGTGCTACACTAGTTATTGCTGCTTAATGAAAGCATGCCTACGAAGGCAGCGAATAAGTTAATGTTTCTGTTGAATATCAATAGAAGCAGTTGGTTAAGTTGCACAGGCTGAGCTCAGACAAACAGCTGTATTTATAAGCATGCACTGACCCTAGTTTTTGGAAAGTCAACAGCTCAGCTTTATCTTAACAAGCGAAGCCAGGATCCCGACATGATCCAAGAGAAATAAGAGCTGAAACAGCCATTAACCAAATGCTAAATATCCAGCTCTGTTTATGTAAAGCTGGACAATGCTCGCGGTTATAACTCTGTCCCTGCTGGATGACTGTAGGGATCCATTCAAGGAGAAAACGTCCAGGTCAACCAATGCACTGTACATGTTAAAGCACAACCATTAAGCCATGCGTTGCAATTAACAAATCACTACAGTTCTTTTTGAAAAAAATCAAGTCTGTATTATGAAAGGCAAAATTTGAGGAGCATTTGTCACCAGGAAAGTCATAACCTGACAAAACAACTGTACTGTACTGTCCTTAATGCATTTTTTATTTGCACAATTGTCTACATTTTCAGGACACGCTATCAGGGTGTTTCCTTCTTCTTGGTCCAAGCAGTAATGATACCAAGGGTCAAGTCCTGGGGAAAAAAGTGTGGGAACTCCCACCCAAGATCCACTCCCCCACCAAAAAAAAAATGATACGCTAATAGTGGGGGATACTAATGCGTAAACCACAAATATATTAATAATTCTAACTAAAATATAAAGCAGCTGAGACAACTTAGGAAGTGTTCACACACTAATAAATGATAAAAAATGGGTGTGTAATAGCGCTTACTAAAAATGTATAATTCAATTGATAATAATAAATAAAGAAGCTAGTGTAAATATGCAAATAAAGCGCTAAATATATCCAGAGTGCAAAACAGCAATCGTGCAAATACAGTTGACAATAGTGATGTAAACCACTGGCAAATAGAAAACGTGTAGCACAAAAAATGTCCAAAACAAAATTCCATAATGTCAATCTCCAAATAATTGTAAAAAAATTCATGAATAAAAAAAAAATATATAAAAAACGAGAATACAATCATGTATGTATAAAATATACAAGAAAGTTTTCTTTGTGCAGGAAAAGTTCTCATGCAAAGAATATAAAGTACAACTGTGAGTCTCTGTGCAGTATATATTTTCCAGTATCCAGTAAAGTGCAGAATAATTTACCATCTATCCATCCACAAATATTCTTAAAAGTGCAAGTGCTCCAATCCGGGGTGCCCATGTTTCCCCCAGCCTCTCACCTTGGCTGGCTTGCAATCAAGCCTCTTTAATCCCACAGTGGCATAAGCAGCTCCTCGACAGAAGCAAGCACTTTTTAGCAGGATATTTGTCTCTCAATGGCAAGATAGGAAAGAGAAGGGCTCCATAGTGTAATAACGTTCAGATACATTTATTTAAAATACATCAATACACTTACATTTAGTGACGATCAACAAGCGCATGTAAAAATTCCAAAAAAACGGCACTTCCGCTCTCGGTCGTGAAAGTATGTCACCACAGGCTCTCGTTTCTGACGCGTTGCGTGGCTGTTCATGCCACTTTATCAAAGGGTATCGCTGCTTAGTGAAGGATCGGCTCAGGCGGCTTGGCTGCTCGAGGCTGCTCTAGTCCTGCAAAAGGAAAGGGCGTTCCTGCTGTGAAAAAAGTGGAGGGATGCCGTTCCCACGCGTTCCCGCAGGACTCGAGCCCTGAATGATACGCCATGTTTTAGCAAAGCAATTCTGAAAAAAAAAAATGGAATGCACAGCTTTTATTTACATTTTATTTTATAAGGTGTAGCACAGACCCCAAACTGGGCTGGAGGAGTTTTCCCATGTTCCATTCCCTGCTGTGCGGCTGCTCTCCCGTACACACAAGCAGGTTTTCCGACGGGAAAACTCAGATGAGAGCTTTTGGCCGGGAATCCCGGCCGCGTGTATGCTCCATCTGAGTTTTTCCAACTGGGAAACTGCCAAAAACGGCTGGTTTTCTCATACACACGGCCGGGTTTTCCGGCGGGAAAAAGTTTGCCGGGAATCCCGCCGGGAAAAAAGAGAGCAGGTTCTCTGTTTTTGGCCGGAGGTTTTTGGGCAGTTTTCCTGTCAGAAAAACTGTGAGGAGCATATACAGGGCCGGGATTCCCAGCCAAATGCTCTCCTCACAGTTTTCCCATCGGGAAACCCGGTCGTGTGTACAGGGCTTAAGATCATGACGATATCTATGGCTAAAAGTATCCACTGGTGTAAAGCCATACAAATATGAAACTAGTCTATAATAATAATAAAGAAGAACACCAGAAATGAATTAAGTGCTATAAAAAAATTATGAATAAAAAATGTAGTCTACGGATTGACCTCCTTGAATAAAAAGATCAGTCACTGGCAGCAAAAAAAGTAATTGGGTGTGTAGCGCCTGGTTACTTTGGAGTACCGGGCTATTTAAATTTAGAGGGGGATCAGAGTGTAGTTAAACTCTGATCCAAATTGTTATGTTTAAAACAGGGTCTCTGTCTCAGCTTGGCTGTGCTGTGGGCTCATTTTGTTGTGCTGGGGTGTTCTTCCCACCCTAGTGCAGTAGATGGCAGCAGTGGAGTCAAGGTTTGGGTGCTCTTCCTCAGCAGCCAATCAGGAGGGTTGAGCCTCGCTGTGCATGCTGGGGGAGGGTACTTATGGGGCAGACGCCATTGGTTCTGGGGTCTTCTTCGTCCAGTGTGGCACCCACCTTTAGGTTGACCACATCACAGCGCCCCGGTGTTATGGCCTACCTGGCCGGGGCGTGCGTGCCACACAGTGTTCCTGGTTCCGGGACCATGTTGGTCCAGAACATTTGAGCAGCGACAGGGACCCAGTGATCGACTGGGATCCCACCTTTGAGGATCCCAAGCGGTAGAGCTGTTCATTGGGGAGTCCGTCTGAGGAGCACCAATGAGAGGCTGGCGATCCAAAAGGATTCGATTGATCACCTGTCAGTTGGTACCTGGGCGAAATTAAGAAGGAGATCAAGGCGTAATTCACCTAAGGAGGATTGCCTCCGTAACTGCAATCAGAGAGGGCCTGTGGCAGAGGTGTCTCCCTGACGTCTATTTCAGGAGGGTCTGTGGCAGAGACTTTATCCTACAAAGGTTTAAGTGATACTCCGGCTGCCAGGTCAGTGAGAGAGGCCTGTCCGGGTACACTAAATCCACTCAGGCAGGAGTGGTGCAGAAAGTGTTATACATGGGAGCAGGACTGTTCCAAATACTACGCCTGAATCTGCTGTTCTTCTTCCTGCAAACTTGATTCCTTTCATCACCAGTTTCTTTTTTTTTACCCGGCTGGCTAATAAACAGCACATAAAAGACACCTGTTGCGGACATTCCTTTACTATTGCTATATGCACCATTCACCCCTAGGAATTCGGAGAGCCACGAGGTAAATGTGCCACCCAAAACAACCAGCAGCTCCTCCGGGGGTAGTGCTACAGGTGTAATGGCAAGCCCCTGATTAGTTGCGATAACAAATAATAGACAACGCATTTCATGCTTTTCCAAGTCATGTCTTAAAAAAGCTCAGGTGCGCGAAACACATTGTCCCGCCAACTCCCCACGCCATTGTATGCGTCCCATCTGCTTTCACGCATGCGCTTATATTCTAGATCAAAATAGTTTGTGCTTTTATTGACTTTTTCCAAGGAGGATCTCAAGCTGCTGTGGACTGTCTTACATTTAAGATCAAGACCCCCTTCCTCTTGTTCTGGCGCCTGTTCTTTTTTGAGTATCGCTGACAGCTTATCACGCACTGAGGTAAGTACAGTGGTGACCAGGGGGATGGGGAGGATGTACAGTGTTAGATCACCTTTTCGTTTTTTTCTGAAACAGTGAACTTACACTTTAATTTCTCTGTAATGACTGACTGCCTACTCTTTAGTTCTGACAGGTGAGACTCCTACCACCTACCCTTTGAGCTTTTCTAATGGTTAGTAAGGCCACCTGTAATGTTAAAGGCACAATAAGGAAGCTCCAGGGGCAGGTGGGAATACTTTAAATATAGACATCATTATTTAAAATAGCCATAGAAAGAGGATCAGGAATATACGTGTAGCGCTACCCCCGCAGGAGCCGCTGATTTGTTTTTCGGGATCGGCATATTGAGTTACCTTAATGTGGCGTATGGATGCAGTTGGAGAACAAAGCAGTGAGCGAAGGTCCAGACAGTGAATAAAGGGTTTTCCAATGCTTTATTTCCTGGCCAACACGGCCAACATCAACTTCAAATAGGAAGAAAAGGTTGATGAGGAGAAAGGGAGAACCTTGCGATATCAGACCTGGATATGAACCGAGCATATTCTGCTCTCAGTAGTATCAACTTGCGATTCGTCGCCACTCTTTCTGAGTGGGTGAAGTGCCCCCGGACAGACCCCTCTCACAAGCCTGGCAGCCGAGGTGTCACTTTGGATTGCTGGGAGGAACAGATCTCTCACAGACCTGGCTCTAGGGCCTCTGCTACAGGCAAATTACTTTAGGTGATCTAGATGGATAAATGGAGTGAATCCTCCCAGTAGATTTTAGAATAGGTCACCAGATGACAGCAAAGCGTACCCATCAGCATTCCGGTCACCAGATCCACGATTGGTTCGTTCAAGCCCTGTTGGACAACCTGCCTCCGGGTTCCCCTCAAGCCGACCCCCCAATTGAACGGCACCCAGCCTGGGATCCTTTCAATAGAACCGGAGACCCAGTAAGTCACTGGAGTCCCCTTTTACCCCTGGATGAGGTTTTGTGTAGCCTGCAATTCTGGCCTGGTGGGCCGCGCTGGCGGGGTCCATGAAAGTGCGCACACCCTGAAGGTGGAAAACGGGACCCCGCGAAACTTGCCTAGCACATGACACCTGTCACAGATATACCCTCCCCCAGCATGCCCGCGAGGGAAATGCTCCTCTAATTGGCTGCTGGGGAAAGTTGCTCTGCCAGAACCCCTCTGGTGCTAACTGCTGGCCAGGGATGGTATTGAATCCCTGGAGCACAGACTGACCCAGTGGACGTTTCTGGAGTGACAGAAGTCCCAATTTAGCAAATTATGAATGGGAGCAAAGTAACTCTCCCATTCCCCACTAACTTTAGCGTAGTGCCCATACTGAAAGTAAGGGGGCGCTACATACAGTATGGGCCTTGGTATATTGTTATCAACCTATGTGATCTTCACTACAAGGCAGCTGCTTCATTTTCACACATATTGCTTCATCAGACACTACGGCTGCCTCCATTGTGTACAGAAGACAGGTAGTCTTTACAGTAGGCCATTGCATTGTTGATGGATGTTGTGGTGTGCTCTCTGCGGGTGTCACCGGGATAAATGCCATGCAGAACACATGGCAGACGGCTGACAATTAGCGCTATTTGAGAAGCAGCTCTCTTCCAGCTCATAGTTGATCTGGCTTCATCCACAGAGTCCAGAGCCTGTGAGCAGTTCCAGACAGAGTCTAAACAAGAAACCCTTTTCTCAGGCCAGCCCGTAGAGAGTGGGAGTCATTTTTCCAGACACAATATGACTAATTGGCTCATACAGCTTTGCTTTCAGATGACGGTCTGGCCAAAGTTCTTTTAATTAGTCCATTAAGTGTATGCATAAAAAATATCCCCCCGTGAATATATCTGCCATTTTTTCTGCCTGGCCTGGCAGTGCATTCTACCTAATGTACCCTGAGCAATTGCTGGCTCTGTAATGAGCTTGTAAAGTGAAATGGTCAGTCTGAAGCTTTCCTTCATTAGCTGTTCCCTGTTATTTCATCCACAGAGGCGCAATTAACCCATTCAGCACCAAAAGGACAGCAGAAAAATGGATTGCAATGCGCCACAGTTTTTTTTTTAACCCATCCACAGCTTTATGGACAATGAAGGGAGGACAGAAAAGTGGACTGTAGTCCATTACAGTCCTGTTATCCTATCCACTTCTGATGGCAATGAGCTGAGTGTAAAAAAACAGACTGCACTTCTCCACAGTCCAACTACCCCAACTACAAAGGACAGTTAGTTGAGCATATTAAAACAGACTAAACTCTGCTATAGTCCAGTTAACTCATCCACATCCAGAAAAAAGTGACTGCACTCCACCATAGTCCAATAAACCGATCCATATCTGAGGAAAATTAGCATAGGAAATATGGATGCCCTTCATTAGAGTTCTACTAACCCAACCAGATCTGCAATGCAAATAAACTGAGAGCAGAAAAATAGACTACATGCCCCCCAAAGTCCAATTTATCCATACATACAGTGAGGGAAAAAATATATGAACCCCTTCTGATTTTGTACGTTTGTCCACTGACAAAGAAATGATTAGTCTATATGTAGCACCCTCTAGTTAGGGAGGTGCTAGAGTAGAATTGTTAGCGCAGAGTAGGAAATTTGTTTTTCCATTCTGGGCTGGGAGTAGCTGCTGGTGACTCACAGGCAGCATCACTGGGACCTTCCTCTTCTTTCTAGAGTATGCTATAAAGATCTGGAAAGAGAGGAGTAGAGGAGAGGTGGAGATTTCTGGCGTGTCTCTGGAAGCCCTGACCAATCCCCAATTTGTATTGGCAGGTGGCAGACCTCCTCAAATACCCATGGTCAGCCCAGCTGGGGAAGAGTTGTCGGGTGGAAGTGTGGAGGCTGTCGGGGGCCCACTGGTGACCTTGAGCTGGGGCTAGGGTGCATCCAGGAGGAGAGATGATATCCTGGGGGAAAGGTATATAAGAGAGCAAGAAGAGGACAGTGGAAGAGAACACTGCTTAGAGACTCCAGGGAGAACAACTGGTCACAGCCAGGAGGGCTGGTGAGTGAAGCACAGCCAGGAGGACTGGGGAGGCATGCCTGTGAGAACTGGGAGTTTGTAGTTTGAGATGGGTGCAGAACCAGAAGAGTGGACTCTGGGAAGGGCAATGGAGAAAGGTCATTGCAGCCAGGCTGGCTGACACAGCCTGGAGAGAGCTATCTGGGAGTGGTAGCTGAATAGAGGACAGTTAGCACCAGACCTATTTCTACACCACAGGGGCCCGAGATCCCTGCCCGCAAAAGGCAATCCACTGAGGCCTGGCTGAGTTAGTGTCAGGCCTAACTATGCGGTGCTAGCTAGTCTGGAGTAGTAACAGTCTGCAGCAAGTGAAGTGCTGGAGGAGTAACGTTATGCAGCAAGTGAAGTGCTGAAGGAGTGAAGGAACAGAAATGTCTTAAAGGGGTTGTAAATAAAAAAAATGTTTTTGCTGAAATGACTGTTTACAGGGTATAGAGACATAATAGTTAACTGATTCATTTTAAAAACGATTACAAATAGATAAAAATCAATCATATAATGTACCTGTAGTTTCTAGTTTAGTTTTTGCATCTTGTTTCCTGCCTCTCTGCCTTACAGAGCATACAGAGCCATAGAGCAGTGATGGTTTGGAAAACGAAACTAGAAACCAAACACACAGTAATCACACCTCCTTGAAGTTAGTGACCACAGAGAGAAAGCTCCCAGCACTGTGGTCATCAGGAAACAGGAAGTGTGGAGATCAGAGAAGAATTACAGCAACTTGAGAGCAAAAACGAGGACATGAAAACAGCACTGCATTAAGGTAAAGGAAGCTATTAAGATAAAAAAAAAAATTCCTTTACAAACCCTTTAAGGCTCGAAACCTTACTGGACTTGAAGAGGATCTGCAAAGAGGAGTGAAGCCCCATACACACTATCCGTTTTCCTGCCGGTTTTTCTCTTCAGGTTTACCAAAACCATGTAGTGCAAGGGCCTGCCTGATTGCATACAAATTGAAACTCTTAGGCCGCGTACACACGATCGGCATACCTCCCAACTTTCTGAGATGGGGATGAAGGACACCTATCAGCAAAAGTATGCAGGCATAGGACACACCCCTTGCCACGCCCCCTTAAAGGAGAATTGTACAAAAAAATAAGATTAGTTAAACCCACAAGTGCTTTTTTTACCACTACTATTTCTTAATATTGTTTTTTGGAATTTACAAATGCAGCAATTTAGAAATCAGATAAAAGGTTTAGCACTGGAAAACACTTTTTGATAGATAAAAAGTGCATTTTATATACATCTATAGCGATCAGACCAAAATGAGGGACAAATGAGGGACAGAGGGACATTGCTCCAAATCAGGGACAGTTGGGAGGTATGCGATTGGTTAACCGATGAACCTGACTGATGGTCCTTCGCGCCTACACACCATCGGTTAAAAAAACGATCGTGTCAGAACGCGTGACGTAAAACACAACGACATGCTGAAAAAAATGAAGTTCAATGCTTCCAAGCATGCGTCGACTTGATACTGAGCATGCGCAAGTTTTTAACCGATGCTTTTGCATACTAACAATCGGGTTTGACCTATCAGTTAGGCGTCCATCGGTTAAATTTTAAAGCAAGTTCTCATTTTTTTGACCGAAGGTTAAAGAACCTATGGGGCCTACACACGATCGGTTTTAGACTGATGAAAACGGTCCTTCAGACCGTTCTCCTCTGGCGATCCTATCGTGTGTACGCGGCCTCAAGGTTTAACCTCATATTAGATGGTTTTGGTAAACCTGAAGAGAAAAACCTGCAAGAAAACTGATAGGCCCGGATTCACATACATCGGCGCATATTTATGCCGGCATAGCGTATCGAATATACGCTACGCCGGCGCAGCGCAGAGAGGCAAGCACCGAATTCACAAAGCACTTGCCTCCAAATCTGCGCTGGGTTTCTTAGTCGTAACTCGTCGAAGGGTGGAAGTGGGCGTGAGCCATGCAAATGAGGCGTGACCCCATGTAAATAATGGATTGAGCGTCATAAAGATACGAATAACGTACGGCGCATGCGCCGTCCCGTGGACGCATCCCAGTGCGCATGCTCAGAATCACGTCGAAACAACTGCCTAAGATACGACGGTTCACTTCCTACGACGTGAACGTAACGTACGCCCAGCCCTATTGACGTACTACGTAAACGACGTAAAATACGACGGCTCTGTTCCCTGGTCCATACCTTTGCATGAGTTTCGCCTCCTATATGGGGAATAACTTTACGCCGGACGTACAACTTACGCAAACCGCGTATATTATGCGCTGGGCGCAACTACGTTCGTTCGTTCGTGAAAAACTTGTAAAGCGCAACACATGCAAACTGAATTGCCTCTGGGTGCTGTTTCCATTCCATGGGTAAGGAAACCCCCTGACCTCAGAAGAAATGGGTTTTAATCTTTCTCCTGAAGGTCAAGTGGTCCGATAGTTGGTAGCACATTGCACAGCCGAGGTTCCTGGAATGCAAATCTTCGATCTCCTTTGTACTTGTATCTGGCTTTGGGTATTTGGAGTAGGTTTTGATTTGAGGATCGCAAAATGCGATTTGGGTTATGGGCTTTTATTTTTTTGCATAGATATTGGGGGGCAATTCCGTGAATACAATTATGCGTTAGGCAGAGCACCTTGAAAGTGATTCTGTCTTTTACTGGCAACCAATGCAGGGATCTCAGCGAAGGCGAGATTGATTCCCATGTTTTTTTGCCAGTCACTAATCGAGCGGCCGTGTTTTGAACGACTTCCAGACGAGTGATTTGGTATTTGGGGAGTCCTAGATAGAGAGCATTTGTGTAGTCTAGTCTGGAATTGATGATTGTTCCCACCACGACTGCAATGTCCTCTTTCGGGATAAAGGGGGTGAGTCGGCGTAGTAGGCGCAGCAGATGATGCAATCCGCTGACTACTGACCCTATTTGTGCATCCATTGTCATGGAGGAGTCTGAAATGACTCAGACTTTTGACTTTGGTGCTAGGGGTGATAGTTTTACCCAGAATGGGCGGGGGGGTCCAAGTTGGCGCGGGGTGACTTTTTCGGATTGCGTGAAACAGGAGCAGTTCTGTTTTTGAACCATTGAGTTTAAGATAACTGGATGTCATCCAGCTATCTATTAGAGAGAGGGATTTCTCTAGTCCAGGAGAATGATCCTTTTTGTTGCAAATGCGAAAATACAGTTGAGTGTCGTCTGCATAGGAGTGGTAAAGTAGCTTCTGGTTCCTGATGATTTCAAAGAGGGGGCGGAGATAGATATTGAACAATACGGGTGACAAGGGAGATCCCTGAGGGACTCCGCATGATACCGTACGTTTTTCAGAAGTGAAAGGTCCCAGTTTCACTGTTTGTGATCGATTTTCCAAGAAGGAGGAGAACCAGGGTAAATCGCCTTCCACGACTTTGGCCACTTCAGCTAGCCTAGCTAGCAGTAGTCCGTGGTCTACAGTGTCAAAAGCCGCGCTTAGGTCCAGCAGGATCAGGAGACAAGATTCTCCTTCATCTGCGGCCTCTAGAACGTCATCCCATATTTTGAGCAGCGCCGTTTCTGTTCCGTGCCCCGGACGTAAACCTGATTGAAACGTGTCGAGTAATTTGTGGGTATCTAAATGCAGTTGCAGCTGTTGTACAACTTTTTTCTTCATTACCTTGGAGAAAACATTTAGACCTGTTATGGGCCTCTGGTTGTTTGGGTCTTTGGGGTCAAGGTTGTTTTTTTTTAAGATTGGTTTTATTGTACCTTGTTTCAGCAAGGTGGGCACCATGCCCTCCTTGAATGATTGGTTTATGAGCTGCGTGATAGCTGGTGCCAGTATATCGGCACATTCTTTCAGCAGTTTAGTGGGAATGATGTCATTGGGTGCTGTGCTATTACGCAGAGTCCCGATGATGTTTTTAGTGGCATTGATGGAGATGGGTTTTAGAGTGAATTTTGGTGGTTGCGGCAGGGTTTATGTGGGTATTTGGTTTGGGATTTGGGAAGGGTTAGTGCCGATTCCATTTTGCTGAATACTTTTACGGATTTTTTCAATTTTATTAATGGTATAATCCGATAATTCGTTGCAAAATTCTTGTGAATCAGAATTGGGGGCCTCTAAACAAGTTGGATTCATTGTCTGCGAAACCAGCTTGAAGAGTTCGCGGGGGCGGTTTAGCGCATTAGCGATGATGTTGGAGAAAGTGATTTTTTTTGGCCATAAAGATTTCTTTGTGATATTTCTTTGTTATTGTCTTGTAAAAGGTGTGGTTTTCCTCTGAAGAGCTCCTTTTCCAAGCAGCTTCTGCTCTTCTACGCTCTTGCTTTAGCAACGTCAGCTGGTCATTAAATCGTGAATCGGCGTATCTCCTTCATTTGCATACGTGCATAGAAAATCCATGGAAGCGGCAAATGCGCCCAGCGTAAATATGCGCCCACGATACGCCTGAAAATAGGCTTCATCCGACCAACGTAACTTTGCCGCTCCCATGGATTTTCTATGCACATATGCAAATGAGGGAGATACGCCGATTCACGAACGTAGTTGCGCATAATATACGCGGTTTGCGTAAGTCGTACGTCCGGCGTAATGTTATTCCCCATATAGAAGGCGCAACTCATGCAAAGGTATGGACCAGGGAACAGAGCCGTCGTATTTTATGTAGTTTACGTAGTACGTGAATAGGGCTGGGCGTAGGTTATGTTCACGTCGTAGGCAGTGAACCGTCGTATCTTAGGCAGTTGTTTTGACGTGATTCTGAGCATGCGCACTGGGATGCGTCCACGGGACGGCGCATGCGCTGTTCGTTATTCGTATCTTTATGACGCTCAATCCATCATTTACATGGGGTCATGCCTCATTTGCATGGCTCGCGCCCACTTCCACCTACGACGAGTTACGACTAAGAAACCCAGCGTAGATTTGGAGGCAAGAGGTTTGTGAATTCGGTGCTTGCCTCTCTGCACTGCATCGGCGTAGCGCATGTTCGATACGCTACGCCGGCATAAATATGCGCCGATGTATGTGAATCCGGGCCAATCTCTCCTGAGATGTGTGCAAACCTGGTGGCCAACTACAAGAAACGTCTGAGCTCTGTGATTGCCAACAAGGGTTTTGCCACCAAGTACCAAGTCATGTTTTGCAAAGGGGTCAAATGCTTATTTCACTCATTAAAATGCAAATCAATTTATAACTTTTTTTTTTATGCGTTTTTCTGTATTCTTTTATTGTTGTTCTGTCTCTCACTGTTACCTACCATTAAAATTATAGGCTCATCATTTCTTTGTCAGTGGGCAAACCTCTAAAATCAACAGGGGATCAAATACTTTTTCCCTTACTGTATCTGAAAAGAAATAAGCTGAATTAGAAAAAAACTGAATTATCTCTGCGGCAGTCCAGTTAATCTATCCATATTCAGAACAGTAGGCTGGGAATCCAATCCAAGTCAGTCAACCAGATCTGGAGGGACAATGAGATGAATGTGCAATACCTAATGCTGCGTACACACGATTGGAAATTCCGACAAGAAAACCGTAAATTTTGGCTCAAACTTGTGTTGCATACACACGGTCACACAAAATTTCTGACTGTCAAGAATGCGGTCACGTACAACACTACCATGAGCCGAGAAAACTGAAGTTCAATGATTCTGAGCATGCGTCAAATTGTTTTTTTTTGCGCATTAGAATTGCATACAGACGATTGAATTTTCCTATTGAAAAATTTGAGAACCAGCTCTCAAATTTTTGCTGTGACATTCCGACAGAAAAAGTCCGATGGGGTCTACACACGGTCGGAATTTCTGACCAAAAGCTCACTTTTCTTGTTGGAAATTCCGACCGTGTGTACGCGGTTTTAGTATACTCCACCACAGAACTATTAATCCATCCATCTAAAAGGAAAATGAGCTGAGCGCCCGCGACCCACGGCTGGGTACTAGTACAGGACGTACCTGTACGTACATGTGCCCAGCCGTGCCATTCTGCTGACGTATATGTGCAGGAGGCGGTCCTTAAGTGGTTAACCGATCAATATTCATAAGGGCAATGAGCTGACCATAGAAATACCCAGGGCTTTTTTTCAGCAGGAACATGGGGGAATGCAGTTCCGGCACCTCCAGCACTAACTGTATGTAATGGCATGGGACGTGCTGGAGGATTTATTCATACTGGCTGCTGGGGATATATTCTAGCTAGAGGGGATCTATGTTTGCAAGGGAGTATATTGTTTCTGAGAAGGTCTATTGTTGCTGGTGGGGGATCGACTGTTGGACAGAAAGGGGGGCGTTCTTGCACCTATTCACTATTGCAGGCAGGAGGGGGTGTGCTTAGCTGAAAAAAATCCCTCCTCCCCTAAAGACTCCTGGGATGTATGACATTTGCCTAGGCATGCAAACCAGGAAGTAACTGGAGAAATGTTGAAAAGACACTTAAAACAAGTAAATATGATATACTTTCCTATCTATTTACGAATGCTAGCAGCATAAGGATTACAAATAATTAATTCTGATTGAGAGAGTGAAGTTCCACTTTAATGCAGTGAATAACGCAATAAAGATCAGAGGACAATATATTTTTTCATGTTAATATGGCAATTTTCATTGTGGGGTGCTTTATGCATTTACTTGTTACTGACCATCTGTTCTGTAACCTGCCTTTTGCTTACAACACTCTGCTGCATTGTTTGAAAGGAGAAAAACTAAGTGCACGAACAATAATAAACGTATTGTAATGAATCTGTGCTGTTTTAACACATGTGGATGCTGGCAAACAAATTTTGATGTACTCAAATCTAAAAACTTTCATCATGAAAATGATACAGCGCCAGTAAATATAACAGAAACATACAAAAAAAAAAAAAAAAAAACAAGTAAACAGTGTTCAGTGTGCCAAATGTAAATCAAAGTCCATATACATTCAGATAAAAAAGATCTTCCACCATCCATCAGATCCTTGTAGTGTAATGAAAACAGAGTGCCACCACTTTAATCAATGCACTCAACTGACCATAAACTGTAACAGGTACAGCACACACAGCATTGTTTCTCAACACAAATCTTCCCCAGGTGTATACACTTCCACTCCAGAATTACTCCCCTTAGGCAGCAGCAAAAGGCAACTCCCATTGGAACATATAGAGCTCACCAACAGAAAGCCAGTAAAAATGTATGTAGTAAAAACTCACTGAGAGAGCCGATGAGGACCTGGGATTGTACAGCGGAGGCGTCAGCACTGGGATTCCACCCTGACTAGTTTCGTCCAAACAGACGTTCTTAAGGGTTCTTCCTCTGTCTGACTTCAGCCATCTTTTTGTAGTCCACTTTACCCCACCTACAGGAGGAAACAGGCTTCTTAGCCATGTTGTCATAGAGCTGAATCGCCACAGGAACATCCCAAATATATAAAAATCAGATAATAAAATGCCGGTAGGTCTGAAACCTCTCTTAAAAAAGAAAGGGTCATATAATAACTCAACATCCAGCATTGATAACTACGGTACATAAAAAAAATGCTCATACATATTAAAGGTTAACATATATATCTATATATACACAGTGTGAATCGAAAGTTTGGGAACCCCAGGTAAAAATTTGTATTAATGTGCATAACAAAGCCAAGGAAAGATGGAAAGATCTCTAAAAGGCATTACATTACAGATTAGACATTCTTATAATATGTCAAAAAAAGTTAGATTTTATTTCCATCATTTACACTTTTAAAATTACAGAAAACAAAAAAATGGTGTCTGCAAAAGTTTGGGCACCCTGCAGAGTTAATATCTTGTACTGCCCCCTTTGGCAAGTATCACAGCTTGTAAACGCTTTTTGTGGCCAGCCAAGAGTCTTTCAATTCTTGTGCACCCCTCACATTTTTGTAAATATTTTATTATATCTTTTCATGTGACAATACTGAAGAAATGACACTTTGCTACAATGTAATGTAGTGAGTGTACAGCTTGTATACAGCTTTGCTGTCCCTTCAAAACAACTCAACACATTAATGTCTGGCAACAAAAGTGAGTACACCCCTAAGTAAAAAAGGCCAAATTGGGCCCAAAGTGTCAATATTTTGTGTGGCCACCATTATTTTCCAGCACTGCCCTAACCCTCTTGGGCATGGAGTTCACTAGAGCTTCACAGGTTGCCACTGGAGTCCTCATCCACTCCTTCATGATGACATCACGGAACTGGTAGATGTTTAAGACCTTGTGCTTTTCCATCTTCCGTTTGAGGATGCCTATCAGGCGTCCAATCATAGCAGAAGATGGGAAGAGGACGGGAGAAGACATGAGGACAGCGCCGTGACCCGAGACAGGTAAGTGTCGGGCGGGGGGACACACTGGCAGCATTTGATGGAACACACTGGTGGCAATTGATGGGGCACACTGGCAGCATTTGATGGGGCACACTGGTGGCAATTGATGGGGCACACTGGCAGCATTTGATGGAACACACTGGCGGCAATTGATGGGGCACACTGCCAGCATTTGATGGGGCACACTGGTGGCAATTGATGGGGCACACTGGCAGCATTTGATGGGGCACACTGGTGGCAATTGATGGGGCACACTGGCAGCAATTGATGAAGCATGCTGGCAGTAATTAACCTCCCTGGCGGTATGATTATTTCAGAAAAAAGGTGCTGAAAGCGGTACCATTATTTGCAAGGAAATTTGGCGTTTTATATTGTAGGCCTGTAATTCTTAGGAATAACTCACTTAAATCTGTCCAAACAAGAGTCTAGTAGGCATCCCGGGTATGAATTTTTTTTAAAAACAAAATTATAATATAATAAATAATTATAAATAATTATAACAAATAATATAATTATAATAAAAATTATTCAATAATGTAATTGATCAAAATCACTGAAATTTGCTCAGTTGCAGAATTGTCGCTGTCATTACTTTTATTTTTTTATGACGAATTTCCCCACAAATCGCTATTGCACAATTCTGCAAGTGATTATAATTTATTATCGCTGTTTTCTAGCTGCTCTAAAACCATTTTTGACATAAAGGGACACTTTTGGTTGCTATGGACAATCTACAGTTTGCAGGCAGAAAGAACAGTTTTTATTATATAAAACTACATGTAGGACACTGGGCAGACCACTAGGGACAAGGGGGGGGTGTATTTTTTACATACAGTACTGTAATCTATAAGATTACAGTATACTGTATGTAATGTGTTTGTTTACTTTTTTTAATTTGGCGCCGTTCTCCGCCCCCGTGCGTCGTAACGTCGCAGGGAATGGAGATTGGCGGCACACAGAGGCACTGTGTGAATCGAGCGAGGTCCCGCTCGCTCACACAGCGCGGTGGCATCGCTGGATCCAGGGACAAGGTAAGTAAACAATGCCCGTGGATCCAGGGAGGCGAGCCCGAGTCTGACTTGGGGTTACCGATCCTAGCACAAAAATCTAACCCCGAGTCAGACTCGGGAATACCGCCAGGGGGGTTAATAGGGCACACTGGCGGCAATTGATGGGGCACACCGGCAGTAATTGATGGGGCACACTGGCAGAAATTGATGGTTACAGTAGCTGCGCTTGATGGCACATTGGCGGCAATTTATGGGTACAGTGGTTGCGTTTGATGGGCACAATGGCTGTGCTTGATGGGCACAGTGGCTGCGCTTGATGGGCACAGTGGCTGCAATTGATGTGTATTTTTTTTTTCAGTTTGTTTGCACCCCCAAAATTTTTGAGCACAAGCCGCCACTGAGGACAACTATTAGTGGTGCACTCCACAAATCTGGCCTTTATAGAAGAGTGGCAAGAAGAAAGCCATTGTTGAAATAAAGCCATAGGAAGTCCTGTTTGCAGTTTGTGAGAAGCCATGTGAGGAACACAGCAAACATGTGGAAGAAGGTGCTCTAGTCAGATAAGACCAAAATTGAACTTTTTGGCCTAAAAGCAAAACGCGATGTGTGACAGAAAGCTAACACTGCACATCACCCTGAACCCACCACCCCACTGTGAAACATGGTGGTGGCAGCATCATGTTGTGGGGATGCTTTCTTCAGCAGGTACAGGGAAGCTAGTCAGAGTTGATGAGAAGATGGAAGGAGCCAAATAAAGGGCAATCTTATGCCGCGTACACACGATCATTTTTCGGCATGAAAAAAACGAAGTTTTTAAAAAATGTAATTTAAAATGATCGTGTTTGGGTTTCACATCATTTTTCTGCTTCTGAAAAATGTAAAAAAAAGGTTTCGAACATGCTGCATTTTTTAACGACGTTTTAAACAATGACGTTTTTCAGGTTGTAAAAAATTATCGTGTGTGGGCTAAAACGAAGTTAAAAACCTGCGCATGCTCAGAAGCAAGTTATGAGACGGGAGCGCTCGTTCTGGTAAAACTAGCATTCGTAATGGAGTAAGCACATTCATCATGCTGTAACAGAAAAGCGTGAATCATCTTTTACTAACACGGGAATCAGCTAAAGCAGCCCCAAGGGTGGCGTCATCCGCATGGAACTTCCCCTTTATAGTGCCGTCGTACGTGTTGTATGTCACCGCGCTTTGCTAGAGCATTTTTTTAAAACGACCGTGTGTGGGCAACATCGTTTTAATGATGAAGTTGGAAAAACATCGTTTTTTCTACATGCCGAAAAAGTTCGTTTTTTTCATACCGAAAAATGATCGTGTGTACGCGGCATTAGAAGAAAAACTGTTATAGTCTGCAAAAGACTTGAGACTTGTTCTTCCAGCAGGATAACGACTCTAAACATACAGACAGAGCTACAATAGAATGGTTTAGATCAGGGGTGCCTAACCAGTGGCCCGGGGGCCACATGTGGCCCGCGGAGCCCTCTGATGTGGCCCACGACCTCCTGCTCTGGGACGGAATAGAATGTAATATTGTTATTAAAGGAGTTCTCTGACCTAAAACTTTTAACCCCCGCTGTGCCCGGGCTGTAAAAATATACAAAATAAACTTTCACTTACCTGCCTACGATCCCCCGTTGTTCCGATATCGCCGTCCCGTTCTCCGGTCCCGGGCCCCTTCCACTTCCTGTGTGTCGGTGACTCATAGTGCGCTCAGCCTATCAGCGGCCTCAGCAATGTCCCGTCGCGGCCGCTGATAGGCTGAGCGCACTATGAGTCACCGACACACAGGAAGCGGAAGGGGCCCGGGCCCGGAGAACGGGACGGCGATATCGGAACAACGGGGGATCGTAGGCAGGTAAGTGACAGTTTATTTTGTATATTTTTATAGCCCGGGCACAGCGGGGGTTAAAAGTTTTAGGTCAGAGAACTCCTTTAAAGGTCAGTTTATTACTAAAATTACAGTGTATATATGGGGATATCTGTTCTGCAGTGGTTACAGGGCTGCTTTTAAATGAATCCGCAGATGCAGAGCAGTGCTGGTGCAGGTTACCTGCACAGAACCATAGACTTCTATTATATTCTGCAGGTTTGGTGCACTTTCAGAAAGCTCACCAAACTCGCAGGTAATAACAGAAGTCTATTGCAAAGCGCAGAAAAGCCAAAAGGTACACTGCATTACATGCACGGATCGAGTAAACTGCAGCGCATCAGTGTGAAAGCAGCCATGGGCCAATTTTACACGATCAGTCCGACCCAACTGGACCCTCCATTCACCTCTAAGGCCCCGTACACACGGTCGGTTTGGTCCGATGAGAATGAACCGAAGTTCATTTTCATCGGACCAAACCGACCGTGTGTATAGGCTATCGGTCTGGTTTCCTTCTGTCCAAAATTTCTAAACATGCTTCAAAACCGAACCGATGGACCGCTGCCCCATCGGACCAAACCGATGTTAGTACAGAAAAGCATCGGTTCAAAACCCGCGCATGCTCAGAATCAAGTCGACGCATGCATGGAAGCATTGAACTTCGTTTTATTCAGCACGTCGTGTGTTTGATGTCACCGCGTTCTGACCCGATCGGATTTTGGATTGATGGTGTGTACACATATCAGGCCGTACGGCCACTTCAGAGGTGAACCGATGAAAACGGTCCGACGGGCCAGTCTCATCGGTTTGGTCCGACCGTGTGTATGGGGCCTAAGGGGTGGCAGATGTAAACCGACTTGTGTCCTACCTTCAATCCGATCCAGCTGTGTCTGCAGAGCGGACACGGACCTGCCAACCGCCCGATATGCTCATTGTGGCCCGCGACTAGTTACCAAGACACTTAAGTGGCCCTTGCGCTTCAAAAGGTTGGGCACCCCTGGTTTAGATCAAAGCATATTCATGTGTTGGAATGGTCCAGCCAAAGCCCAGACCTAAATCTAATTGAGAATCTGTGGCAAGACTTGAAAATTGAGCAGACGCTCTCCATCCAAACTGACAGAGCTTGAGCTATTTTGCAAAAAAATTCACTCTCTAGATGTGCAAAGCTGGTGGAGACATCCCCCAAAAGATTTGCAGCTCTAATTGCAGTGAAAGGTGGTTCTACAAAGTATTGACTTTGTGTTGGTCTATCACATAAAATCCCAATAAAACTCATTGAAATTTTTGGTTGTAACATGACAAAATGTGGAAAATTTCAAGGGTTATGAATACTTTTTCAAGGCACTGTATGTGCCCTATTAGAAATAGCAAAGTCACATACTGTATGCAGGAGCACTACGTCCCCTTGGTGAAATAGAACAAAGTCTCAAATGTATGTAGTTGCTCTGTGTCCAGAATACCAGATTCCCACCTGGCTTTCTTGAGAAATGTTCTGGAGCAAGGGATTTAGGTTAGCTGTTACACTGTCCCATGAAAACGTGCTAAATATTGCATCTGGCAGCCTTCTGCCTTATTGGCCCTGGGGGTGATCAGATAGAGGTACTCACACTGCCCCACTGCTTGCATAGACTGCTCGCCAGGGTGTCTTCTGGATGAGATGGTAGTTTAGTGGAGATCATTCTGGAGCTTCTCTTCTCTTCCTCAGCTCCAGCCTGGAAGCAGAGCCCCCCAGCCCCAGGGGGGGGGTCCTCTCACAGGCCTCACAACTCCAGACTCAACACTCCATCTTCCACCCGACAACAATCCTTGCTGACCAGTCTCTTTAATATTTAGGGCCAGTCTTACCACCCTGCCTAGGAGTTGGTTAAAACTCCCATCAATATTCAGACCCTGCCTTTTTAACTCTGCCCACTAGTTTCTAGAAGTTTCCATGGACCTCCAGAACAAGGGGGATGTGACAGAGGCCTGGTCTGTAGAGCCTTCCAGCCTGACCTTAAAGCGGTGTTCCAGCCTGGGGAAAAAGAATTAAAAGTGTGCAGCTACAAATACTGTAGCTGCTAACTTTTAATAGAAGGACACTTACCTATCCAGGGAGCCCGCGATGTCGGCACCCCAGCCAATTTTCAGATAGGTGCTCAGGTGCTGATGCCACCATTCGCCATTCGTGGTAAGGGAAACCTGAAGCGAAGCCTTTCGGCTTCACAGCCAGTTCTCATCTGCGCATGCGCAATGCACTTTCTAACTGGCCTGGTGGCGGAGGAAGGAGAAGGGGGGCCGAACTTCCGAGGGACAGCGGTACAGTCTCCTGGAGGTGGGGACAGGTACCCAGATCAGAGGCGCTTCCACTTTTGGGTGGAACTCCGCTTTAAGCTGAACCCACAGCAATTTTCTGAATGTCGGGGATACTCCAAACAGTGAGATCTCCCTGCAATAATTGCTGACTCTGTTCTTGTCTACCTGGGAGTTTAGGGTGTTCCCACTTGTCTTGTGAGTTCCAGCTCCTCATGTTATATTCTCCATATTAAAAATAAAAAATCCAACAGGGACAGCATATTACAAACTATGTGACTACCCACACATATATGGTTCATAATCTTCTGATCAATTATATTGAATTCCATTTTTTTTATTATTTTGAACCAACTTAATGATTGCACATACAGTATAAGCGTTATGCTACATAAAAAAATATATAACAGTGTTCAAAATATATAGTAATTGTTAATATTTTGCAACAAATGCATACAATCATGTACAGTAAGTATATCTCTCAACAGCGCATATAATAAAAACATTTTTTTTGACAAAGCAAAACATCAGTGCGGAAATTTCTTTATTTGTGGTTTGTTTCTGTATTTGTCAAAAGCCTTGAATGCACGTAAACGGTATAGTAAATACGTATATTTTTGAGGAACCATATTTCTTTATTATACTGTATATACAGAATAAACATTATGTTTTGCAGTTTTTATACATTCATGCTTTACGTCTTCTTTACTGATATGACCAAAAGAAGAAGCCAAAAAATGAGCGCAGTAGGACACAACATTGCTCAAAATAGTGGATGATGGATTGACTGCTGTTTATCGACTGAAACCTGTAAATCGATTGCTGGTTAAAATAGTGTATGGCCAGACCTTTTTTCTTTATTATAAACAGTTAGGAAGTATGTGACTACCGCCGTTGAAGTCCCCATTTCTGGATGCCACAGAGCTCCAAACAAAAGCCATATTGAGAAAGAAAATGTTCGTTATTTTGTATCCAAACAGTTTAGAACATCAAAGGATATTTTCCGTTTGACAAAGCAGAGACCCCATAGACACAAGTGACAAAGTAACAGTTGGCGTGTGAAGCGGAGGAGGGGTTAACTCCCTGTCTGAATGTGATTGTACCTAAGGCCCCCAATCTGCTTTCAGCAGAGGGCCTGTAACAAGAAGATAACACAACATTTGGCATCAAGAACACTTCCTAACAATCCTGGGTATTCTTAATTAAACAGATTGGCACCAATTAGTGGCTTTGGAAATTGGTTGCTTTTTTTTTTTTTTGGGCGCAAGAAGTGCACTTTCATCATTCTGAGATTGAAACTGACGTTGCAAACGAGACCCAGGCTGGTCGAAGATTGGTTAACACCTTCAATGCCACGGTAATGTTAGTGTTGGCACTGAAAGAGGGACTTCGCTAAACAACTGAACAAAGCCTATATCAGAATTTGTGCATAGCACCCAAGTGTGCCTTCTTTCGAGGGATTATGCTTCTTTTCAGCCTCTTTCTTTTACAATTGTCTCTCTGCATAGAACTGTGTAGGTAAATGTAATATTTACTTACATAACGTGTTTATATGGAGTAAAGTGAATGTAAAAAAAGAAAAGTAGTGACTGGGGGCTTACACAGCACTGAGACCACTCTACTTCCCCCATGTGACAGCACTGGGCCAATCACCAAGCATCAGCACTGTCATGTGGGGGAAACAGGAGTCAGTCACATGTTCCCCACACTCTAAAATATTTATTTTCTCTCCCAGTCAAAGGCGTAAATGCAAGGGAAGTGCAGTATATGTTGCTAGTGGGATAGCCACTGAATTGAACTCATTGTCTTACCCATGCCAGTCTGTGACTACCTCAGAGGGAAGCCACTCTTACTGGACATGGAGGTGGTAGTTGGGTGAGATTAATCATTAAAGACGTTGTAAAGCTATGTTTTAAACATAATACTTAGCTGCTCTGTGCAATGGAATTGCACAGAGTAGCCATAAACATGTGCAAATACATTTGGGATATGCTTAACCACTTCCCATCCCAGCCATCGTCAAATGACGTCCGCAGGCGGGATCTCCCATCCTGGGCGGGGCGTCATATGACATCCTCGGCTTCCTGGCCGTCTAGGGGGCGCGCGTGCTCAGGAGCCAATGCACGTGCCCGACGGACATCGTAGGGCACCCGCGATTGACCTATAACAGAGCAGGACCTTGGATCTTGTAAACACACAGATCCACGTCCTGTCAGGTCAGAGGAGATCAATCGTGTGTTCCCAGTACAGAGGAACACTGATCGGTCTTCTTCCCTAGTGAGTCCCCTGCCCCTACAGTTAGAATCACTTTCTAGGTATCACATTTAACCCCTTGATTGCCTCCTAGTGTTAACCCCTTGCCTGCCAGTGACATTTATACAGTAATCAATACATTTTTCTAGCACTGATCGATGTATAAATGTGAATGGTCCCAAAACAGTGTCATAAGTGTCCAATATGTCCGCCGCAATGTCACAGTCATGATAAAAATTGCAGATCACTGCCATTAATAGTAAAAAAATAAAAATGCCATAAATCTATCCCCTATTTTGTAGACGCTATAACTTTTGCACAAATCAATCAATATACGCTTACTGAGATTTTTCTTACCAAAAATATGTAGAAGAATACATATCGGCCTAAACTGAGGAAATTAAAAAAAAAATAATAATAGTAAATTGGGATATTTATTATAGCAAACAGTAATAAATATTGTGTTTTTTTCAAACTTGTCACCATTCTTTTGTTTATATCGCAGTACATAAAAACCCCAGAGGTGATCAAATACCACCAAAAGAAAGCTCTATTTGTGGGGAAAAAAATCATTTGGGTACAGTGTTGCATGACCGTGCAATTGTCATTCAAAGTGTTACAGTCCTGAAAATTGGCCTGGGCAGGAAGGGGGGGAAAATGCCCTGTATTGAAGTGGTGAATAAGGGAAAATATTGAGAGAAAAAAAAAGGGAATTCTTGTTCTCTCCAGGATCTGGTGACCACTACCATTATGCAGCTAGTTTCCTAAAATAACTCGGATTCATTTTTTAAAAACAGATCTGCTTTAAAATAACACAGGCTCCATTATACTAGGAACCATTAAACAAGCCTAACATTTTACGGTCTCTTTTCCTTTAATGTAGTGTGATTTTACAGATGCAAGCATTTGCACTTTGGATAAACGCCTTTGGTGTCTTCCCCATCTTCTGTCATTCTCTTCTACTGAAGTTATAGGAAGAACGGCGTTGAACGGCCGGGAAAAGTACTGAGCCAGTGGCCTAACATGCCCCCGATCCCTAATATTGGTGAGTGATGTTACTCTCTGTGTTTTAACTGTCACAAAAGAGCTAATGGATTCAGTGTCAGGGGACCTGGCGACACAGAAAATCCATTTACTTTCTAAAGCCTTGGCTGGAGAGAATGGTGCTTCTTTAGCTATTGTAAGTAATGCTTCTACTTTGCTTTGAAAGATGAGTTACAAATGGGACTGCATTAAGGGTGGCTGAGTTATTAAGTGCTCTGTGGCATGGCTTCTCGAGATAAAGCAAAAATAAAAGTTTGTGCCAAGCAGGCATAAGGATTCAGTTAAGGTGTCATATATGCGGAAGCTGCACTTGCTGCGCAGTCCGACATGTAAGCATGAGGTCTCTGTAGGGTACAAGCTGCAAAAGCCATTGCCTCCTTCCCACTCCTGTGTCCAAGAAGGTGCAATGTTACTGGGATTATTCAGATTTGTTTTTGTCCCTTAAGAAATAAGGCTTGTCAAATTGGAAAATACAAAGTCCCATCTGTACATCACTTTCTTTCCTCCTCATCTGTTCGTCTTTTTACTTGACTAAATGTTACAGTATAGATATAGCACATTTTTGTTTCCATTGTAGATGGAGTGCACAGGATTAAATCCTCTGTCAGGTTTTTACTGCTCTCTGTTTTCCAGTTGGGGAGATTCACCTGTTCTGTTGGTCCTGGTGGCCATTGTCAACAACCAGACATAAGTGACATACTGTATTTTGCCTCATTCACAGGGGGCATTTTAATCTAGGCGTGTTTTACAGGTGTGTGTGTGTATATTCGTGCCAGCATTCTAGGGTGACCACGTGTCCTGGAATGCCCAGGACAGTTCCACACTTTGCAGGTCTGTCCCGGGTCTCCGGCACCTTCATTCCAGGACAAAAAAAAAGTCCTGAGATGAAACTGACACAGCCACACTAACGACGAACTGACATAGGAATCTGTTACTCCTTTTCCAGGGTGTTCGTGGGTGTTTTCCCAGCGGAATGCCCTGCAATGCACTGCATTATACTGCGGCAGGTTGGCTCCCGTTGGAGAATCGCCATCATGGTACATTAGCTGCTTTAAGAGCTCTGGGGGGCGTAACACCGGAGCCGATACTCGTGGCCGGTGGTCGCAATCAGGGCCGCCATCAGGGGGATACAGGCATTACACATGTAAGGGGCCCGAATGTCCCCAGGGGCTCGCCCCCCCCCCCTGGTAATCAGCTCACGGCTGGAGAGAAGAGGTGACACTTTCACGTTTTCGCCACCCCCCGACCACGGTTCTCTGCTCGTGGCTTGAGAAAGGAGAGGAGACTTTCACTTATTCGGCATAACCCCCCTCACCCCACCCTGTTCTCAGCTCACGGCTGGAGAGAGGAGAGCAACCCCCCCTCCCCCGGTTCGCAGCTCGTGGCTGGAGAGAGGAGAGAATGTTGGGGGTTGGGCCCCGCCTAAAGCTGTGTAAGGGGCCCCAAAATTTCTGATGGCTGCCCTGGTCCCAGTGCCCACCGGCCACCCAGGATCGCTCCTGACAGAGACAGAAAAAAGATCTGTCAATGTAAGCAGACAGATCTCTGTTAGGAGAGACAGATCTGCTGCACCTAAAGATTTGGAACAGCGATCAGTCTCCTTCTCCAGGCAGTCCAATCCCCCCACAGTTAGAACTGGCTGGGTCCCAACCTTCTGCTGAGAGGATCCTAAGCCGGGAGCTGTGCGATGGGGGATTGGCTCGAGAGAACCTAGAATCAGAGGTTGTCCAGGAGGCCTAGACGAACTATCGGGGATCCAGTCACCACACTGCATGACAGGTATGCTCAAGCTGTCAGTGGGTGACACTATGTAAACTGACTGGGAGGATTCGCTAAATCTAATTTCACAAATCTCAAATTGTTAAGCCTGTGGCAGAGGTCTGTTCCTCCCAGTGATACTTAAGTGGCACTCCGGCTGCCAGGCCTGTGATAGACACCTGTCCGGGGGAACTTTACCCACCCTGATTGTGGTGGCGAAGAATTGGGTTACATTATTCATATCCAAGGCCTGATACTAAAGTTTCTCTACGCTCATCAACTATTCTCTATAGTGTGTCATGTTGGCCATGTTAGGCCTTGGAATAAAGCATTGAAAACTCAATTGACGTCTGGACACTTGCTCTTTATTCACACTCACAGCTATCACCCCTAGACCAAGTCAAGAAGGTAACTTAAATAGGCCGATCCCAAACTAAACAGCGGCTCCTTTGGGGGTGAGCGCTACAGTAGCATACATAGCCTGTTCAGAGAACAGAGCTGTGGGAGGGGCCTAGCAGATTCACCCATTACAGACCGTCTGCAGAAAACGATAGGAGGGGCGCTGATGAGACCAGTCACCCTGCACAAGGAAAGAGAGCAACAGTGTCTGGTCTTTATTACAGGAAGTTCCTGTACAGAGGCAAAGTTTCACACTAATTTACTGCACAGATCTGGAAAAAATGCATGAAACATACCATGATTCACTCACCAAGGAACAAGAAAAAAGGGGTAACAAATAGGTAACCCAAGGTCGGAATTTTAAGGCACGATCATCACGGCTTTGAAGGGGCTATAAAAGGCTCCATTTACTCTAAAACCATGTGAATAGCATACGGCTTTCTCCCAGGGGGTTATCCGAGATTTCTCTCCATTGATAGTAAGTACAGCTGCTTCTTTTGCGTTCAATAAAAGATCTTTGTGATCTCCCTATAATATGGAAGTTTTTTCTATTTAGATTATCTCAAAGGGATTTATATGTTTTGGATTGCATTACATCATTCTGTTTATGTACAGCTGAGCCTGTGTATTTTTAGACTATATAGTCGTTGAGATACTTTGAACCTAAGGATTATATCAACTGTAAGATTGGGGGGCTGTTAACTCTCGTGGTATGCGTTTTTTCAGTGATTCACACCAATCAGGAACTATGTTTTAAGGGCATGGTAGCCCATTTTTATTAAAAAGGCAAAAATAAAAAGTTCAATTAAAGGTTTCCCACGCAGGGGGTTCTTCATCAAATGCAAACAGAAAATGCTAGCCCACCTGGCTCTCTGTAGCAGTACTTCTGCACGTTATCCTGGTCACCCAGACCAGCGGACTCCTCAACATAGGCAGCTTCCCTTCAGCGTCTATAGCTGTGCCTCTTGCAGTTACCAATTTTCTGGCTGTCTCCTACAGCCTCTCTGATTTCTGGAGACCTCCTGTCTCTTACAGGAGCTGTCTTCAACTGGGAGCCATGAGGTCTTAGCACACTCTCATTATAAGGGCTCACCTGAGCACACACCCTGCTGGTAATCACAAAGTCTGGATACAGGGTTGGAGATTTCATCCCACCCCAGACACTGTGGAATCTCCAAACTACAGAGCCCCATTTCAACATACCAAAACCTGGAGAAAGCTGCACAAGCAGTCTTCTCCAGTCCACATCTACGCTCTGTAGAGTTGCACCCAGCAAATGTGCATATCCTGGGCCAGATTCACATAGGTTAGCGGATCTTTAGATCCGCGTAACCTGTGATTTAAGATCCGCCGGCGCAAGTTTTTGAGGCAAGTGGGTAATTGACAAAACACTTACCTCAAAACTTGCGGCGGCGGATCGTAATTCCCCCGGCGGAATTCAAATTCCGCGGCTAGGGGGAGTGTACTATTCAAATCAGGCGCGTCCCCACGCCGATCGAATAGCGCATGCGCCGTCCGGAAATTTTCCCAACGTGCATTGCTCCAAATGACGTTGCAAGGACGTCATTGGTTTCGACGTTTACGTAAATTACGTCCATCCGTATTCGCGACCGACTTACGCAAACTACGTAAAAAATTCAAATTTCGTCGCGGGAACGACGGCCATACTTAACATTGGCTGTGCCTCATAGAAGCAGGGGTAACTATACGCCGGGAAAACCCTTATGTAAACAACGTAAAATGACTGCGTCGGGCCCGCGTACGTTCGTGAATTGGCATATCTCGCTGATTTACATATCCTCGCCGTAAATCAGCAAGAACGCCCCCAGAGGCCATTTTAAAATTGCAGTTAAGATCCGACGGTGTAACACAGTTACACCTGTCAGATCTTAGGCATATCTATGCGTAACTGAATGAATCAGTCGCATAGATACGACCGACGCAGCCCTGAGATACGACGGTGTATCAGGAGATACACCGTCGTATCTCTATGTGAATCTGGCCCCCTTTGTCCATTTTAATAATATTTCTACTGGGACAGAGCCTCGCTCTGCCACACAACCTATATTTCGGCCACCTGTCCATACCTATGCCCTGTCTTCGCTAAGTCTGATCAACATCCTACCCCCTTTGGAACCTATTATGCGAGGATACCTGTTATATATGAGCTAGTAGGTACTGTACTTCTGGGACACTTGTTTATTTTCACTATTCAATATTACCAGTCTGTGAGCTGATTTGTAGTTTTGTATTGATTGCTATAGCTGGCCCTTATGATTATCTGTCGATAGACTACTGGAGCTAGCCTTTTCTGGATAGAACCCCAGTTTTTTGGAAACTTATGAACAAGGCTGATTCTCCTTTAAGGTATCTCTGTTTTTGTACTTATGTGTGCCATGATTTTTCGGTTGGACAGAACAGTGTTTTTTAAAGATGTGCGTTATTGTTACTATAATTATAAACACACATATTTTATTCTAGATAGTGAGACCCGTTCTCTTTCTTGCCACCAACGAACCTTGAATGTGTCCTGACGAAGCTTAACAGCGAAACGCTTTGATGCACAAGGGTTCACTATATATATCATGTATCATAATATATACCGTATTTATCGGGGTATAGCGCGCTCCCGCGTATAGCGCGCACCCCTAAAGTTGCCCCGAATTCCTGTGGAAAAAAGTTTTTTTGTACTTACAGTTTTGGTGTCTTGCGCGCCGTCCATCGGCGGCCTCGTCGGGTCCGGCGTCCGTCTGCGGCTTCGGGTGTCCTCTTCGTCGGGTCTGGCGTCCTTCTGCGGCGTCCTCGCCGCTCGTTTCCCGCGCCGAGTTTGAATACTGCGCCGACAAATATACAGAGCGCAGTACACTCGTGTATTGTCGGGCAGGCTCGGCTACTCTCGCGCTGACGTCCTGCACGTCCAGGACGTCAGCGCGGGAGGAGCCAAGACTGCCCGACAATACATGAGTGTACTGCGCTCGATATATGTCGTCGCAGTATTCAAACTCGGCGCAGGAAAGCGGGTATCGGCGTATACCGCGCACCCACGATTTTGCCCTGATTTTCAGGGCAAAAAAGTGCGCGGTATACGCCGATAAATACGGTATGTTTTTTAACTATTTTTCTAATGCTTTTTATATACCATGTATTTTTTTCAATAAACATTGTAATGTTTTTGAATTTCTTCATTGTTTACCTTGCCTTAAAAGTCCCACCTTGGGTTACCTATTTGGTAAACCTTTTTTTCTTGTTCACTCAATAACTTACAGATGTGGCTATGTGAGTGCTATTCTCTTTATTTACACCAAGATTCAAGTAAGAATACCTATGCCTCTTGTATTTAAGCAGTATTTGCTTATTCCAGAGTTCAGCTTTAAAGAAAGTCATACATAGATCGAAGATCAAAATTACTGTAAGGCCCCGTACACACGACCGGATCTATCCGCTGGGATTTATCCGCGGATCAGTTCCAGCGGATAGATCCGGTCGTGTGTAGGCCCGAGCGGACAATTTTCGGCGGATAAAAATCCAGCCGACGGATTCCCAGCGGAATCTAAATTTTGTAGCATGCTACAAAATCTATCCGCTGGAATCCAGTCCAGCGGACTGATCCGGTCGTCTGTACAGACTCACCGGATCAGTCCGTCCGCTCCCATCCCTCGCATGCGTCGTAATGATTCGACGCATGCACGGAAGTATTTACCTTCCAGCGTTGCGCACGTCGCCGCGTCATCGTCGCGGCGACGGCGCGACACGTGACCGCGGATGTTTTCCGCGCGGATTTTGATCTGATGGTGTGTATAACCAATCGGATCAAAATCCGGAGGAGGAATGTCCGCTGGAAACGGTCCGGCGGACCGTTTCCAGTGGATAACCCCTCGTCTGTACGAGGCCTTACTGAGAATAGCAAAATGTGCATGGAAATGTCTTCTGTCGCCCATGGTGATCGGGGTAAGCCAGTGGGTTTTTGCAGGAGGAGGTCTATCAGCTGTTTAACCACGGCTGAAGCTAAAGACTGTCCTGACCCTGCTAAAAACAGTGTGGCGTGTGTTACAGACTTTGCTGTTTATGGGAAACCACAGTAAACGCTTACTACTATCTGCCTTCAGTTGCTCGGGTACAGTCGATGCTGAGTGGCATGTTTTGACAAGTTCTGCAAGTATTAGTATGTACATAACAACCACCAGCATACTGTCTGTGCCTGCAAGTTTTAGTCCAGTCAAGAAAAAGTTACTACAGAGCATGCAGGAACAGGCCTTCTTATCAGAACTGTGGGCACCAGCCAGTCTGAAACCTAGGGGGTGAAGTTACATCCCAGAGGAGACCCGGTGTGCCCTGCTTGCAGAGAGAGAGCAGCAAAATGGCGGACGGTGTGCACATGTACTCATCAGTTAACTTGCACTCCTATGGGGGTAGCACTACCCGTGGTGGAAGGAAAAAAATCGTATTATCTGTGGGCTGCTTAAATCTCCAACATTTACCAAAAATCAAAAATATCAATTTGGGGTGGAGTCATCCTTTCAATTTTGCATTGCCTGGTTGGTAGACACAATGCTCACTTTTTTAAGTCTTTATCAGTCTTCTAATTAGAATCCCATTGCTGCGGTTCACTATCCAGCTTTGTTTGGACACCTGCATATCTGTATAGCTCCTGTCTATCACATCAAGACCATTTATCTCGTAGTCAATTCACAGAAATGGCTGATCAGACTATAGCCCTTTTTTTAAATGTCTTCACTCTCTCCTAATGAGTTACGCTCTCTCTTATTAAAAGGTCTTTTTCAGTGGTTAGTAATTGTCTCAGTGTTTTCTGCTAATAGATGTGGCCTTTTTGGAAAAGCATCCTTATCGGCTGGGGACCAGTGCCGACCTCTGACAACGCGTCATGTGACTCCCCTTCCTGGGAACTAGCTGCCCTTTTCCCTGTAAAATGTTGCTGAGATCCAGGGCCGATGACATCAGGATGTAGAATAAAGGGACGTATTCCTCGCGGAACAAGTGAATGCCAAATGAATAGAAGGACATAGGTCGCCAGACTGCTAACGCTTTGTCTCCTGCGAGGTTCTGCAACTTCATCTGTCAATTCTATTATTTTTAAAGCAAGGTTTTCATTAATGTTTATGTTAACCTAATCCCCAAAATCACATATAATCTTTAACATGTAAAGAATTCTACGTGTCCACATACACTTTCATTGAATAACATCAGAATTTTAATAACAATACAAACAATAATTATATTTGACAATCCACTGTACCTTGTTACACAGGTCTTTTGACATTTTTTTTCTGCTCCCCATGGCTTGGAATCTAGCCTGCTCACTGCATCCACGTGAGAGCTAACAAACTCTTTTGCCGCGTACACACGATCTTTTTTCCGACAGAATTCTGCTCAAGCTTGGCTTGCATACACATGGTCACACAAGTTCTCGGAACTTTTGTCTGTCAAGAACGCGGTGATATACAACACTACGACGAGCCGAGAAAATTAAGTTCAATGCTTCTGAGCATGCGTCGAAATTGTTTCCGAGCATGGGTCGGAATTTTGCGAGTTGGAATTGCTACAGACGATCAGATTTTCGTCTGAAAATTTGAGAACCAGCTCCCAATCTTTTGTTGGCAGTAATTCCGACAGCAAAAGACAGAGAGCATACACACAGTTGGAAATTCTGTTCAAAAGATCACATCAGACTTTTGCTGTCGGAATTTCCAATTGTGTGTACGGGGCATACACGGACACAAATTGAAATTTAAAAAGCCACAGATGTGGGAAATTAACTTTTAATTGCCATTTTAACCTGTGTTTTTCACCTTGTATGTCTGTACCAAGGCCAGGGTACGGAAACTTTTGATCAGGGCCATTTGGGCGATTTTCTGCTCTCATTACAATTTAAAAAGAAGCAAAACAACTATGTGATAATAAATTGCTTTATATAATCACTAACCTTAAATAAAAACATTTTTTTTTACATGATCAGTCATATTGTCAATATCAATATAAAATTTCACGATTTCTGCCAGGGTATGCAAACTTTTGAGCAGAACTGTATAACAGATTGATCTTACTCTTGGAGGATTCAAGATATATAAGAGGCCTCAACCCTCCATGCTCCATACAGAACTAAAAAGTCCTTTAAAGCGGGCTGACCCTTTAACTAACACCTAATTGGCTGTATTCAGTGATTTCAACAGCTTATTGTTTAAAGACAATATACTGCTTTTCCATCAGACTACAATGCTGCCCAGGCTTAGCACAGAGCATCTTGTCTGGCCGGTCAGCTGAATGGTGCCCCGGCACTGATACACAGCCAGTGTTCTCTGCTCCGCTCAGCTCTGGCTCACTTATTACTGGAGAGCTCTTTGTCAGCCCATTGTCTTGAAAAGGTTACAGAGAAAAATTGGCTACGTTGTCTATCTCCTATCTGTCCTGCCAGGAGCAGGTACAATTCTGCCATCTCCAGGGGTGTCGAAGACATTTTCTAACTTGTTTGCTGTGGTTAACCCATTGAATTTACACCAAACACATATTAAAGGGGTTGTAAAGCCTCAAGGTTATTTCACCTTAATGCATGCTGTATTGCCCTGTACACACGATCAGAATTTCCAATGGGATAAAATCCGATGGAATTTTCCGTCGGAATTCCATTCAAGTTGTCTTGCATACACACTGTCAGACCAAATTTAGACTGCCCAAAACGCAGTGACGTAAAACACTACGACGTGCTGAGAAAAATTAAGTTCAATGCTTCCGAGCATGCATCGACTTGATTCTGAGCATGCGTGTTTTTTCTCTGTCGGAGTTCCACACAGACGATCGGAATTTCCGATAGGATTTTTTTCATCTGGAAAAAATAAAACATGCTCTATTTCTAAACTCTGACGGAAAAAAGTCCAATGAGGCCCACGCACGGTCGGAATATCGATGTAAAAATTCCGTCTTTTTTCCGACTTTTTTCATTGGAAATTCCGATCGTGTGTACAAGGCATAAGTGTCAATGGACGCAGCAGCGAGACTTGAGAGCAAGCCCGCAGAGGTGCCCACAGGGAAATTGACCTTCCATGAGGGCACCCGATGAAGTGGAGGGGCCTGGAGTACGGGCGGAGTACCCTAGAAGAAAAGGTTTGGGGCTGCTTTGTGCAAAATAACTGTACAGGGCAGTAAGTATAGGCATGTTTGTTATTTTTTATTTAAAAAAAAAGAGTACAACCCCTTTAGCGCAAACGCCAAGGCAAACAGCTAAACACACATAAACATGACCTATATTGTGTGCCCAAAGAAGCACAATGCTGTTCACTCAGTTTCAACTTGCAGACTCACAGCACAATCAGGTACCTGACCTGCTCTGCTAACTGGACTACTATTCCCTCCTGTAAGTATGAATACACTGTTAGACTGACACCATTACACATATTATTATGGCCCTGGTTGACCAGGTCAAAGGGGTACCACATGGGGAGGAGAGATTTCTTAGCTCTGTGAAGGATCAGAGCAAATTGTAGCTTTTACTCCTGCAAGTGAATGAAGAATCAGGGGACCAAGACCCCTTTCACACCGGGGTGGTTTTCAGGCGCTTTAGCCCTGGAAATAGCCTCTGCTAAGCGCCTGAAAACTGCCTCTTATTCATTCCAGTGTGTCTTTTCACACTGGGGTGGTGCAAGCAACATTTTTGGGGCGGGTTTGGAGCGCTGTATATAGCGCTCCCAAAATACCCTGCCCATTGGAATGAATTGGCAGTGCTTTGAAAGCGCCTGACAGTGATTTAAATGCGCCACAAAACTGGAGTTTTTAACCCTTTTTTGGTGTTGAAATCGCCCCGGTAGCGGCTGAAAAGTGTCGCTTTATCGCTAACGGCACTTTCAGTGTGAAAGCAGTCTAAAAGGAAGGTAAGTACAAGCTGTGGTTGGAGGTATGGTCAAAGCACAGATTCACTTTAACTTCTTGGTTTGTATATAAGCTGTTTTATAGGTAGATTCACATAGAGTTAGGCCGGCGTATCAGTAGATACGCCGACCTAACTCGGAATCTGCGCCGTCCTAAGTTTAAGTGTATTCTCAAACAGAGATACACTTAAACCTATCTAAGATACGACGGCTTGTGCTGTCGTATCTAAGGGTGCAATATTTAGGCTGGCCGCTAGTTGGCGCTTCCATTGCGCTCGGCGTAGAATATGTAAATCAATAGATACGCCTATTCACGAACGTACGTGCGCCCGGCGCAGTATAGATACGCCGTTTACGTAAGGCATTTTCAGGCATAAAGTTATTCCATCAAATAGTTGGACTAGTAAATGTTAAGTATGGCCGTCGTTCCCGCGACAAAATTTGTAAATTTTACATCGTTTGCGTAAGTCGTCCGTGAATAGGGCTGGACGTAATTTACGTCCACGTCGAAACCAATACGTCCTTGCAGCCTACTTTGCCGCAATGCACACTGGGATATGTACACGGACGTAAAAAACGACAATCACGTCAGGTCACCCCCCATTACCATAAAACACGCCCCCTCAGCCTTATTTGAATTAGGCGAGCTTACGCCGGCCGCATTTACGCTACGCCGCCGTAACTTAGCAGGCAAGTACTTTGTGAATACAGTACTTGCCTAGCTAACTTACAGCGGCGTAGTGTAAATACAATACGCTACTCCGCCACAAAGATGCGGCGGTCTTTTTGAATCCACCTATTAGTCTGCAAGGCACACATAGGCCAAACTATTGGCTGGTTATGTAAAGGAATGTTTTCATGAAACCTAGAGATTGCCACCGCTTACATCTCCTTCTGAAAATCCTATTTGCCTGGTTATCATGCTTACCCTGTTGCTTCTACAGTTTGAATCCATGGCCTGGGACAAGTATAAGTATTCAAGGTTCTTCTCTCCCTTTTCCTGATATTCCTACGTGTTCCAGGTCAGTGACTCAGAAAATCCTAAAGCCAGCTGGTCTGCTAGACAGCCATTCGATTTTTAGAAGGAACTGGGAAATGGCAGCCCCCATATTTGACATGGCAGGCTTACCGTACTTTCAATTTTCTGCCAGGCCAGCTCATTTTCTATTCCCTTCCTTCTACAACGGAGACTTATGACAGTCCCACTTTAATCCACTCGGCCCACTTACTATCTCGCAAAGACATCTCCGTCCTCTCACAGTCCTTCTCCACGAAAGTGTACCTTCCCCTCCAGACAGGCAGTTACAATCCATGGATTTGGGGAGGCTGGGAGGTCATTAGCGGTTTCAGTTCCTTTGAACAGACTTCTGTCCATTTTGGCCTAGGGAGCGATCGTCAGTAATGACAGCCAAGAACAATACAGCCCCGTTTGGCAGGGAATATTCATTTTAACAGGCTCGAGCTACCCTGGGAGAAGGCTGCTGTTCGCTTCAAATTCTTCCTTTTTTGGACAAGTGCAGACAAGGATTTTCAGTGCCTGTCTATATGTGCACTCAGCTGATGCAAAAAGGACACAATTGCAGGACACGGCGTTGTGGGTAATATGTGCGCCTCTCTGACCATTGGCATTTAGAAGATCACGCAGACCATACGTTCTGAAGTAATGAGCCAAATATTCTTCTTGACTTAGGCTAGCCGAACAAGGCTTGATTTTCACATCACTTGTGATAATCTCAGTTTCAGGGCAATAGTCAGGGAAATGTCAAGCTATAAACTTTTTACAGTTTTTACAGCTGTACACAAGAATGTGACCAATTTAAAGTAAGAAACTGTATTACTACATATTCATGTTATAAAAATCTTTCTTCTTTGTATAGTTTATAATTAAATACGAACACAAGGACCCCCAGTTTGCTCATGACATATAGAGGCTTTGATTTCTGTTTAGCTGCTGAAAAATTACTTGTCTTTTTGTTTTTGATTTAGTGGACAAAGTATAAAACTGTGGTCTACTTTTTATTGCTGAGTGTGCAAGGAAGAATGCAACAAAAGCACTTCATTAGAAGTCCATATTTAATTTTATTTAGAATCTTTATTTAAAAACTGCATGTTTCGAGGGTTTAAAGGCCCCCTTCATCAGAGCTTATTATTGTTAATTAAGAATTTACTGTACTATTACAATTGGAGATAAAGGCCTAGATTCACGTACGGCCGATCTACGTTGCGCGGGCGTAGCGTACCGTATTTACGCTACGCTGCCGCAACTTAGAAAGGCAAGTGCTGTATTCACAAAGCACTTGCCTCCTAAGTTACGGCGGCGTAGCGTAAATGGGCCGGCGTAAGCATGCGTAATTCAAAGTAGGCTGTAGGGGGCGTGTTGTATTTAAATGAGGCTTGACCCCATGTAGATGCATGGCCAAACGAACGGCGCATGCTCAGTAGCACGTCGTATTTACACCCAAAGATACGCCGGCTCAATGCCTGTGACGTGAACGTAATTTACGCACAGCCCTATTCGCGTACGACTTACGCAAACGGCGGATGCGCCACCTAGAGACCAGCTTTATCTTTACGCCAGTGTATCTCTAACGTAAACGGCGTAACTAATTGCTACGGGTGCACGTACGTTCGTGAATCGGCGTATCTAGTCATTTGCATATTCTACGCCGAACTCAACGGAAGCGCCACCTAGCGGCCAGCGTAAATATGCACCCTAAGATACGACGGCGTAGGAGTCTCCTACGCCGCTCGTATCTTAGCCTAATTTAAGCGTATCTGGTTTCCAGAATACGCTTAAATTTACGACGGCGTAGATTCAGAGTTACGACGGCGTATGTACTGATACGCCGGCGTAACTGTACCTGAATCCACCTAAAAGTATCCTGGGGGTTTATTGATATGATTGCTGCAGTTGCCTGTTAAAAGAGAAGTGGGGCCAAAGTTCTTGTGGCCCTACTTCTCCTGTGGGTCACAGGAGTACACTGTGTTTTGCACTCCTGTGACTTGTCTTCGAGCGTCAATGGGCTAAAGCCCGCTGATGGCTGACGTCACTGGTCCAGTCTCTGAAGAGATCCTGATTTTAATGTCGGGATCCACAAATATGCAGCTGGTTCAGCTTCTCAGCACACCGTTGAAAGCCTAAGCCAGCTGCTCCCACTCCCTCAGCAGTCCAGAGCTCCAGTGAGCACTGGAGGAGCAGAGCAGAGAGTCGGTGACTGACAGTCACCGTCCCTCTGCTAAGTGAGGGAACTGAGCGATCAGCTGTCTTTACCCACTCAGTTTTCGGTGTAGAGGCGGCAAGGGACCAATGCTGCATCCACCTAGGTGAATATGTATTTTTGTTTTTAGTCCACTCCTCTCTTTTAAGAAGATTTCCAGGTATGGTATATTTTTACATAATCACAGTGTTCCAGCTTGGACCAATGTAACTATGTATATAGCATACCTGGCCGATCCAACTGGAAGCTGGAAATCATTGAAGCAGACAGTGCTACCTCATGCTGAGCTGCCGCCTGATGTATCATGAATACAGGAGGTCAACAGCTCACCAAGGGCACCATTTAGAGAATGCTTTCCATCTTCTGAATGAATGCAAAGCATTCTGTGACTGGGTGAGCTGGAGAGTATGATGTTCCCCCCCCCCCCCCAACCTTTCCACCTTGTCCACTTAGAACGCTTTGTGTATATTCAGAAAAGCATTTTCTGAATGAAGCCTGTGGTGAGTGGCTGACCAATGCACCAAGCTGGCCCTTGAGCAGGAGATGCGGAAGCTAGTGGAGATCACTGAGGTAGTGGTGTCTACTTCAGTGATTTCCAGCTTCCTCTGGCTTTGGCCAGATATGATATATACAGTATCTCGCAAAAGTGAGTACACCCCTCACATTTTTGTAAATATTTTATTATATCTTTTCATGTGACAACACTGAAGAAATTACACTTTGCTACAATGTAAAGTAGTGAGTGTACAGCTTGTATAACAGTGTAAATTTGCTGTCCCCTCAAAATAACTCAACACACAGCCATTAATGTCTAAACTGGTGGCAACAAAAGTGAGTACACCCCTAAGTGAAAATGTCCAAATTGGGCCCAATAAGCAATTTTCCCTACCCGCTGTCATGTGACTCGTTAGTGTTACAAGGTCTCAGGTGTCGAAGCCGGTCTATTCAATTCGGTGTCATCGCTCTCACTCTCTCATACTGGTCACTGGAAGTTTAACATGGCACCTTAATGGCAAAAAACTCTGAGGATCTGAAAAAAGTTATTGTTGCTCTTCATAAAGATGGCCTAGGCTATAAAAAGATTGCCAAGACCATTCAGCGGTTTAACAGGACAGGTTACACTCAGAACAGGCCTCGCCATGGTCGGCCAAAGAAGTTGAGTGCACATGCTCAGCGTCATATCCAGAGGTAGTCTTTTGGGGAATAGACGTATGAGTGCTGCCAGCATTGCTGTAGAGGTTGAAGAGGTGGGGGGGGGGGTCAGCCCAGCCTGTCAGTGCTAAGACCATACGCTGCACATTGCATCACAAATTGGTCTGCATGGCTGTCGTCCCAGAAGGAAGCCTCTTCTAAAGATGTTGCACAAGAAAGCCCGCAAACAGTTTTCTGAAGACAAGCAGACTAAGGACATGGATTACTGGAACCATGTCCTGTGGTCTGATAAGACCAAGATAAACTTAATTGGTTCAGTTGGTGTCAAGCGTGTGTGGTGGCAACCAGGTGAGGAGTACAAAGACAAGTGTGTCTTGCCTACAGTCAAGCTTGGTGGTGGGAGTGTCATGGTCTGGGGCTGCATGAGTGCTGCCGACACTGAGGAGCTACAGTTCATTGAGGGAACCATGAATGCCAACATGTACTGTGACATGCTGAAGCAGAGTATGATCCTCTTACTGTAGAGACTGGGCCGCAGGGCAGTAATGATAAGGACCCCAAACACACCTCCAAGACAACCACTACGTTGCTAAAGAAGCTGAGGGTAAAGAAGATGGATTAGCCAGGCATGTCTCCAGACCTAAACCCTATTGAGCATCTGTGGGGCATCCTCAAATGGAAGGTGGAGGAACGCATGGTCTCTAACATCCACCAGCTCCGTGATGTCGTCATGGAGGAGTGGAAGAGGACTCCAGTGACAATATGTGAAGCTCTGGTGAACTCCATGCCCAAGAGGGTTAAGGCAGTGCTGGAAAATAATGGTGGCCGCACAAAATATTGACACTTTGGGCCCAATTTGGACATTTTCACTTATGTACTCAGTTTAGACAATAATGGCTGCGTTGAGTTATTTTGAGGACACAGCAAATTTACACTATTATACAAGCTGTACACTCACTACTTGTAGCAAAGTTTAATTTCTATAGTGTTGTCACATAAAAAGATATAATAAAATATTTTCAAAAATGTGAGGGGTGTACTCACTTTTGTGAGATACTGTACATAGTAACGTTGGTCTAAAGTTTAGACGTTGGTCTAAACTGACCATATACCATGCCCAGAATTCACAATTAGGCAGTACATTTTTATAGATGTCTCTATCCTCTTCCTTCCTATCTGATGGGTGTGAGAACAAGATGTGGAAAGAAGTATCTCCAGTAAGAACACAGACAAATATAAAACCTAGAGACAGAATATAAACTGTATCTACAGTATATTCAACACATTTCTTTAGCCTTTGATGGGGAACTGGGTGGATTAAAATGTCATTTTTTTTCAGTCTGTGTTCCAAAGTGGTGATTTTCTCTAATTCACTGTCCTAAAAATACAACAGGAAGTTTGATGAAATCTCTTCAAAGTAAGGAGAAATCGTCTTTTATACAGCTGTCTCTGGAACAGATGTCCTCATATAATTAGTTTTTTTCATCATTTCCAGTTCATTATCTATTATTATCTAGTATAATTTTCTATCTACTTTTTCCAAAGCATGACACTGTAGATTAGCTAAAGACTCGACAAGTTCCCACCTTTGGTGATAAAAAGTGTTTTCTTGCCACCCACGTGGCATGTTGACATGCTGGTGTATTCAGTGTCCTGTTCCAACTATTTTGGGACGCATCTATCACCTTCCATCTAGAGGTTCGTACCAATATTATCAAGGCTCAATGAAATCAGTCATCTATAAACTATGTTCACTTTATGTCTGTAATGTGGTGGTGATCTCTTATTTCAGGTAATTACTCATATATCACAGACATATTCCAAGTTTTGGACCATAGTGTCCTGCTTTCTCTCAATATATTTGCACATTGTACCTCCTGTTCTTTTTGGTCTCATTTTGAGCTATAAAATTCAAAAACATTGAACAATGGATCCTGAGAAAGCCCCTTAGTTGTGAGAAACACGTGGATGCATTTACTCCGTGACATCCATTGTCGCACAGATGTTTGTATTATATGTCTATGACTATGATATATTACCAGAAATTCCAGCTAAAAGTTCTGTATCCATGAAACTGTGTCCTACGTACTTGTCATAACTGTTTTTAAACAATTTTTAATCTGTGTTTAAATAAAAAAAAATACATTATTTCTTGAGATCACTGTACCTTATTTGCACCTTAAAAATCCCATACAATCCCCCTATATCTATGATATATTACCTTTTATGGAGGTTTTTTAAATTTTGTATAAATAAAAACTTTGCCATTTTATGTGCTTTGATATGTTGTTTTTTGATTTTGGGCTCTAAAAAAAATCCCCATTCCCCATAGTCTCCCCATTTGGAGAGGCATGGGGACTATCTTTTTACATATATTGTAGATTAGCTAAAGACCTGACAAGTTCCCAGCTTTGGTGATAAGAAGTGTTTCTGATCTTAGGTAGCCCACAATATTGCCCTATATTTAACCCCTATATGCCCCCATCCTCTCCATTCACCTAAAGTGATATTGCAATCCATAAGTAATCAGGCCAATCATGACCATCCATGGGATTCTTTGAAGAGTTTATATTAAAATCTGCTATTAGACCACTCCTTATGATTGCTGCATTCCATCTATTTTCTACATTATATTACATGCCATACATCCCAGGGAAATTACAATTCTATAAATGTAATTGTAGGAATCTAATTGACTTTTTATTTCATTCATCCTATTACAATAATGGTCTCAAATCCCTGTAGGTCCAGAGTCCCTCAGTAGTTACGGTAGTAAAAAAAAAAGAGACCAACCTGCTTATAGGGTGTTTAAGGAAGTCTTAGAAGCAGGTTGGTCTCTCTCTATTTTGGTGTTAATACATTTTTGTCTGATGTAATATTGCATCCCTAGTAAATTCCAAGCAGCTGCCCTTCCTTAGCTATACCTCTGATGTAAGAATCATTTATTTTTTCCTATTTTAAAATGTTATTGAATGAGATCATCCAAATGTTTGATTGTTATCAGTAATAAAGTTTATCTTAAAGGCTAAATTTAACTAATTTCACGTTTTTTGAAACAAATAATACCAGGTAAATGATGTGCATTCAAAAGAAAGGTACAGCGCTAATTTATATGTGAAAATCCAAAATGTGTGAACAAATAAAAAAAGAAAAAAAGATGAATATCAAATGAATGAATATTCAATGTTAATGAGTGATGATAAAAATATAAATGTATAAAAATCCATAAAGTGTCCAATAGTGAAGAAACAAAATTGATAATCTTCCACCAAGAGAAAGCACCCGTGTGGTAAAAATCCAATCTGCTTACCAGATCCACTGACCGTTTATTACAGCGGTCAGTTGAGCCCAGAGATATTTAAAGTCCTCTCAAGCAGACTAATATCCAGCAGGTGGAAAGAGGAAGAGTCAAATCATCAGCTTCAATCTCCAGTGAAATGAACAAATGAACGCTCATATGTTTAAGGGGAAAAAAGAACAAGAATGCTCCATGGTGAAGTACTGCGAGTAAAAGGACTTTAATGTAAAGTATTGCACTTACAATTCAGTAGATGTAGAATGACTTGTCAATAAACACAGCATGTGTGGTCAATCGGATCCTAACAGCTGTTCTCCGTGTGTGTAGCTCTCTTCCGCACAAGCGATGACGAGATGCGCGTTGGCCACTCCTACATACGTTTCGTCGTAAGACGTCGTCGGGGATGGACCAAAGTGATGTGCATTTACTATTTTTTTCAGGAGTCTGCAGAGCATTGTACCCTAGATCAGTAAATGGGTATCAGGCAATATTAGGCTCTCATAGACACATTCTCCAGCTTTGTGCCTGTACCTCTGTATGGGCTTTCAGTAATAAAGCTGGAGGAAGTGTGAATAAACTATGAGGGTGCTCATCATCGCCTTCTCAGTTCATTAACAACTCAAAGCCACCAAGACAGACAGGACTTGTAGTTTACTCAATCACAGATCCCTGTGAATGAATGACGTGGCTGTGTGGGCTGAGCCCTGCACAGCCACGCCAATTTTGAACTGTGGCAGTGGGTGTGGGGAGAGGGTATATTTTGCAGGGGCAGAAGCTGGAGCATGTTACATCTTAAATATTGATGTAACATGTATCGGGCTCTAAAAGGGGACTGGCCATACACTTGCAGATTTTTTTGGAACAAACATTCACAAAAACATTCTTACAAAAAGTCTCATCGGTACATTTGGAATTATTTGAATTTCCTGAACATAAACCACATTAATTGCTGGAAATTCATTCGAAAAATCTTTGCCATCACGCTTATTTCATTTTTCTCACCACTGCGATTGAAAACAAACATTGATTTGACGCCACTAATATTTAAAAAATCGAATGAATGTTCTTCAAATAAAAAATAAATAGTTTTGTTGATAAAAAAAGTGAATCTTGTTTTGGTTGCCCCCCCCCCCCCCCCCCCATGCTTCCTCAGTTAAAACAACTCTCTACTCTGTTTGTCAAAGCCCTTGGAAATACCAAGTACTTCCAGGTAAAGGGGAGAATATGACCTTCCCTGCCTCCCACAATGCCGCTTGAGCCTAAGTGGCCAATTTCCAAGTCTGAACATGGTAGGGATGGTCAATAACCCTGCGTATGCTTGGACACTATCTGACATGGAGCTACCATCTGAAGAGATTAGACTTAGGGCTCTGACAGACAAGGGGAGCAAGGCAAAGGTAATAATGAGTGAACTGGTGTTTTGGGTGGTCAGTCAAGAGAGCCTTCTTTTTATATACGAGTGGTATGGACTCCCCTGACATGGCAGGTCACTATTTTTTTAAAGTGTTTATAAGAAAAGTCAAATACATTTTCAGTGCACATAAGTCATTTATTTTACCATCCCCGTTTTTTTTTTATTCATTCCTTTGTTTTTGTCCATCCCTTTCTTTCTCCCCTCCAATATACTGTATTATTCTCTCTGTTTCTAATTCTTTACACATATCTACCTTCCTTTCCTCCCATCCCTTTTCTCCTCCCTTTCTCCCATCCTTCTTTCCTCCTATGCCTCTTCCCCTCCCTTTCTCTGACCATTCTTTCCCTCCTATCTTCCCCCACCCCATCCTCCTTTCCTTCCTTCCTTCCTTCCCTTCTATCCTTCCTCTCCTCCCATCATTCTTTCCTTCCTCCCCTCCCATCCTTATTTCTTCCTTTCCTCCCATAACTTTTCCCTCTTTTCCGCCCCCATCCTTCTTTCCTTCCTCCCCTGTCATCCTTCTTTCCTCCCATCCTTCTTTGCCTCTTTTCCTCCCATCTTCCTTTCTTTCTTTCCTTCCTTCTCTCCCATCCTTTTTTCCCTTCTTTCCACCCATATTTTTTTCCTTCCTCCCCTCCCAACTTCCTCTCCTTCCCTCCTATCCTTCTTTCCTTCCTTTTCTCTCATCCTTCTTTCTTTCCTTTTCTCCCATCTTTCTTTTATTCCTCCCCTCCCATCCTTCCTTTCCCCCTATCCTTCTTTCTTTCCTTTCCTCCCATCCTTCTTTCTTTCCTTCCCTTCTTATTTCCGTCCTCCCCTCCTTCTTTCCTTCCTCCCCTCCCATCCTTCTTTCCTTCCTCCCTTGCTTTCCTCCTATCCTTATTTCCCTCCTTTCCTCCAATTCTTCTTTCCTTTGTCCCCTCCCATCCTTCTTTCACTCCTTTTCTCCCATCCTTCTTTCACTCCTTTTCTCCCATCCTTCTTTCCTTCCTTTCCTCCCATCCTTCTTTCCTTTCTTCCATCCCATCTTTCTTTCCTTCCTCCCCTCCTTATTTCCTTCCTTTCCTCCCATTCTTCTTTCCCTCCCATCCTTCTTTCCTTCCTTCCCTCCTTCTTTCCTTTATTGTTTCTTTTTGTTATCTCCCTTAGTGTTGTATACCCATGTCTTTCTTTTCTCCCTCCGTGTTTCTCACTCTCTCTTTCTTTTTTCTCTCCACATTCTGGCATGGTGTGCTCCAAAATTGGTTTGATGGATTGCACAGACTTTCAGTAATAAGGGCATCCTGGCTACCTCTGCCTTTGTTAAGGTTTTGGGAAAGGAAAATGTTCAAACAATGTGAAAAGTCATTTCCTCTGAGCCGTCCTCGTTCCGCAACCTCACAGCACTTTGCAGCGAGCAGGATTCCAAAGACAGATGGAAATCTGGAGCATGGCTCATCCGTGTGGGATAAAACTTTGACTCATGCATTTTTACACAGTTCCATTTAAATTAAGTTACTCAGTAACAAGACACCCAAGCCACATGCCTAGGATGTGGAGCAGTAAAATATTTTGTTATTGTCCTCTTATAAAGAACTGACACATTTCGCTGATAAGGTACAAAAGGCACCAATTACACAAATACAATTTTGGCAACTATAATTGACTCTCCCACTGTCAGGCTGACTTGAAATTTTAGCTGATGTTCAGGGGTTTATGTAGTTGTCTTTTATTTAGACAACAGGTTATCTTAGATGTTAGCAATGTGTTGGTTTCCTCCAAATGGATGTTTTCATACAACCAGAGGCGTAACTCAAACCTTCAGGGCCCCGGTACAAGAAACCATGAAGGGCCCCCCTGACCACCAGGCCCTTTCCATTAGTCCCGGGGGGCCCTTCCTCTGTTCCTGCGGCCCTTCCAACTGATCCCAGGGCTCTTTACTCCTCTGTGACTTCAGTGAGAATTGAGTGCCATAGACTGCAATGTTAAATCACAAAAGTCGCAAGGAAAATGCAAGAAAGTCGCAAGGAAATCCCAATAAAAGAAGTTCCAATCCCAGAATAAAAGAAAATGGCCAGTAACATAGCTGCAACAAAGTTTTCATTTGCAAATCTGAAAAACCATAACTAACAGTCTTGGAAAATCAAGATGAAAATTCTGCTAATAAGAGAAGGTACATGGAAATGTATAAATTAAGTCAATTTCAGAACACCTTTAGATGAGTGGATAGAGAAAGATCAAAAAGCTCAGAGCACAATCTCACTTAGCATAGAAGATGATCAAATCATACATATATGTAAGTGTGAAACTGCTAAAGAAATGTGGGAAGGATTACAAAAGGTGCATGAAAGAGCTAATATCAGCAACAAACTGTATTTGATTAGAAAGCTATACCATGTTGGATAGAGCAAGGTAGGGTTATAACTCCTGTCAGATTGTTTTTGCCATCTGAGTCACATTGCAGAGATTTCCCTTCACTTCCATTCCCAAACAGAACGTGAGACAAAATTCCTGCAAATTAAGGAAATTCCTTGGTGACCTCCAGGTCTCCAGAACTGGTGTCCCCATTGGAAAATTTCCTCTATTACTTTTCTGGGGACAGCCCGAGATTTGGGATTTTCTTTTACTTTCACTTTCAAAGATCATGGTAAACAAGACAATTAGAGAGGGGGAATCTCCTTAACGGGGGCATAAAGCAATAAAAACTGACAGATGTTTTAATCCCTCTCCACTCGGTCTAAATCTAAAAAAAAAAAAGTTTTGCCTTTAGGTATACTTTAAGGGAAAGCTAGTGGATGAATATAAGCAAACAATAGAAAGCAATATTATTGACGGACTTTCTGTTGCAGAGTCTGCTTTAGGCTGGGTTCACACTATTGCGAATTGGATGCATATTTCCCCGCATCCAATTTGCATGTCAGGAGATTGTGGCCGGCTCTATATAGAAAAGTTTCACACATCACCTGAATGGCTCCGGTGTGAATTGCACAGGAGTTCTGTGTGTCTTCCGGTCCGAATTCAGACTGAAATCAGACCTGAAATGGTGAATATGGACACAGTGGACCCCTGCTGTGAGCTGCTCCATGTGGCAGAGTGAACCCAGCCTAAAAGATGTAAGCTAGAATGCAAAAACAAACTAAACTACAAAAGGCCAAAAGTGTGAAGGAAGAAACTGATTTTGCTTCAGATAATGAATATATTTTTCAATCCAAAAGTTGCACCTCATCTTTGCAGGCATAGTGTGTTGATTCAGGAACTAAAGCCCTGTACACACGATCGGATATCTGATGGAATCTAATCCGATGGATTTTTTCATCGGATATCCGATAAAGCTGACTTTCATCAGTCTTGCCTACACACCATCGGTTAAAAATCTGATTGTGTCCAACGCGGTGACGTAAAACACTACGACGCGCTGAGAAAAATTAAGTTCAGTGCTTCCGAGCATGCGTCAACTTGATTCTGAGCATGCGTGGATTTTTGATCGATGGATTTCCCCACGGACGATCGTTTTTTTTCTATCGAATTTTTAACCATAAGAAAAATTTAAAACAGGTTCTATTTTTTTTACCGATGGATAAAAAAACGATGAGGCGCACACACGATCGGTTCGTCCGATGAAACCGGTCCATCGATCCATTTTCATTAGACGAACCGATCGTGTGTACAGGGCTTAAGAGTCACAAGACAAATTGTAGAAATGCCCATGAAATACCTATGAAAATTACCCCATATGTCCCTGCACTTGAAATGAATCCTTTGTCAGGGAAGAAGCTCACAAAATAAGGCAATGTATTGACCTTCCAAGATTACAGCTGTGCAATCACAAAAGGGGTTACTTGCAAAGGCTAAAATTTACAGAGAAACTGTATCAGCTGAACTGCAATGAGGTGGTTAATGCTGTCAAGGAGGAAAACAATTTAAACTGCATTCACACACTGACATAATGAAATTAACTGAGAATGACTATACAAGTGAAATAAAAAATAGTCCATGTGATCAAACAATGAAATGCACCAGCTGTATAAAAGGAAAAGCCTTTCCAAAGAACAGTAACAGCAGAGCTAAGAAACCCCTGGACTTAGTACACTCGGATCTTTGCAGTCCAATGGAAACATTTACTCCATGAAAGAAGAAATATTTTCTCACTTTTATAGATGATTACTTTAGGTATACTACACTATATCTGTTACACAACAAAAGTGAAGTACGAGAGAAACGTGAACATTTCTCTCAAATAAGCAACAAATTTGGCAAAATGCTGAGTGTATGGTGCATAGAACTAAATATACAGGTAATAACACACAGGCGATTCTTAGAAAGCGTAGTTAATATTTCAAACTACTGTACCAAACAGCTTAGAACAAAACAGGGTTGCAGAAAGAATAAACCGTACTGTGAGAGTAAAAGAACCGTGCTGTGTGATGCCTATATGCTAACTACATACTGGGGGGAGGAAATCATGACTGCATGCTATCTCCAAAATCAACTGAGGAAACTCCGTATGAACTGTGGAATGGAAGGACCTCAAATTTGAACCATCTAAAAAAAATAGTAAGGAAAGCCAATGTGCACATCTCAAAAGAAAAATGTACAAAATGTGATGTTTGCACAAAGGAAGGTGTACTTGTGGGGTACAGTGAATCTCAAAAAGGTATACACAATTATACACCAAGGCACAAACAAGGTAACCATCAGTAGAAGTGTAACTGTCGATGAAACGTCAGTGTATCAAAATTTCATAAACTAACACAAAAACTTCAAACTGAGGGAAATTCTACATCAGTGTCAAATTAACACAGACAATCCAAATGTTGTAAAAAAAGAAACCAGGCCACAAGAAGCTTCAATCAGGAAATCTACCAGAAGCAATTAAGGCATCCCAGCCAAACGCTTGCCCTATGTTGCTCACATAGCATTAAAACCAGAGCCAGATTCATTGGATAAGAGGCAAAGACTACGTCCAACTCATGAGAAACAAAAGTGGATCAGATGCTTTGACAAAACCTCTTACAAGAAACAGATTTATAGAACTAAGATCCGAAATGAGACTAATATAAGGAGTAGTTGTTGAGTGGGGGTATTGCAATACAGAATTGTATTTTGTTTAAACAATTACTGTACGTTAGTGTTCAATAGAGATACAGTTTATTCTTCAGCCAGTAGATGGCAGTGTTTCTAAGTGTGTACCTGCATCTACGGTGTGCTCTATGTCTTTTTTCTGAATAGAGTTTCCTGGTTCCTGTCTGCAGTTAAGCAGCAAAGCACTTGTGGACTGTGCACTGTCTGTTCTGTAGGGCTATATACAGAATGTGTAACAAAAAATGATGGGTCATTAGCCTCACATTAGGAGCAGAATGCATCATGTAGACCTCTTGTAGTAGAGTGTAGTATGTTTAAGTCAAATGTTCTCTTAGACAAGGAGTGACTCTGGCTGGTGTCTCCAGGCCCTTTTCTCACTTCTCAATGTTAGGGATATTTACTATCCCAGACTGCAGGGATTTAGCAACTGTGGGTAGAATCTGTAGAGTATGTAAAAGGACATAAACGTGGCAAGTTAGGTGATTTTTTTTAAGTGTTACAAGCAGTGATTTAGAGTTAGAGCAAAATTGTGTTCTTATGGCATTCCTCAATTGTTAATAGCAGTAAACGTTAGAACATTCCAAAGGTTGGTTCCTCATTAAAGAGTAAATGAAGGCAAGATCCAGCCTTTAGGTACATTCTTTAGCCACAGGTGAGTGGTGAGTGGTAGAGAAGATGAACCCACATTATGAATGAGTCCACTATCCTAAACCTGAAAAGGGTAGCATAGATGTCAGGCAATTCAACTGAACTAAATGCTTTTTGCTCATCAATTGAAACTAACATTCTTTCACCTGCATTGCTGTGTTGGCAATGGAAGTTTGAAAATACTCCTCTGATGTTGATAGAAGTGCTTTTTTCGGGCATGAAACCACTTTGATTGAGATGCACCAAATGGCTTATAAATTGGTTCAATCGGGTATTTCAAATGGGTATTTCGACTCTCCTCTGATGAGCACTCATGGTTGGCACTGGTGGGCACTGATAGGCGACACTGATGGGCACTGAAAGGCTGCACTGATGGGTACTTATGTGTGGCAATGATAGGCAGCACTGATGGGCATTGATAGGCGGCACTGCTGGGCACTGATACGTAGAATTGATAGGCATCACTGATGGCACTGGCACTGTTGATGTGCACTAATTGGCAGCTGCCTGGGCACTGATTGGCATATCCCTGGTGGTCTAGGGTGGCATACCTGGTGGTCCAGTGTGGTGGCCATCCCTGGTGGTCCTGGCAGCATCCTGGTGGTCCTGGGCAGGCATCCGAGGGGGGGGCTGCGCTGATAAACAATCGGCACAGACGCCCCTGTCATGGGGAGCAGCCAATCATCTCTCCTCTACTCGTGTCTGTCAGACTCAGTGAGGAAAAGCCGATCAACGGCTCTTCCTGTTTACATCGTGATCAGTCATGATTGGACGCGACTGATCACGTAGTAAAGAGGAACACATGCATTTATTGCAATTGCCAGTAGGTATTCTTGCTTCTGGTTGACAAGAACCCTCTAGCTGACTGATACGGGAATCTATCTCTGTCACGCACCTACGTAGATTATGAAAGTCCTGATAAAGCAGGGAGACGTTCAGTTTATTGTCATCAATGTTTAAAGTGAGAGTTGACTGTGTGGAAGAGACAGCCTGTAGGATTTAGAGGCTATCTGATATGTAATCCAGCAATATGTAAGGCTTTATGATGGAAAAACCTCTGCTTCGTCAGGTTGCAATAGCGGGTCTGTATCTTTCCTCCAGTGACTCTAGAAACTTTTTAATGTTCCTTTTGGGGGGCCCCATGGATGAGGGGTGTTAGAATTTCAGAACAATAGAATCAGGAGGAAAGAAGCTCAGATGGTAGTTTCAGGATAAGCTTATCGGATAATCAAGTGTAGAGCTCATACCATGCACATCTCACTCCATGAACCATTAGGCTTCATCCCATTCTAAAAAATATTTATAATACTTTCTTTAATGCTAACAAAATTGGGTCAAGTGTTATTTTTCCTATCTGCTTGTTCAGTGTTAACTATTTGGGATTTCATCAGCAATTTGTTGCATTAAATAGCAATTTTATAAAATGTCATTTATCCTTTAGCAGGGTTTGTGCATTGTAGAGTAATTCTCCATCCTACAATAACAATTAGCAGCCCTTATGTACAGCCACCTGTGCAACTGGTCTTTCCTTTGCTTTGGTTGTTCACGCTCAGACTATGACCGCTGAATGGACCCACATAACCTGCATGACACAACGCTGTACCTGACTCATCGGCTCCCTGTTCTTTGTGACTAATGATATGGGCCTGCTTTAAATCTCCCAGCCCCAGGCTACAATTTTTACTAAACAGAGAAGAAAGGATTAAAAGCTGCATGCTGCCGGTCCCTACTTTGTTTATAGTCCTAACAATCTGGTTTGAATCAAAGATGAAACATATTGAGTATCACAAGTTAACGTCTTCACAGCCGGCCGGCACACAAGGTGGAACTTTCTCCTGTGACTCAGGGAGTTTATGTTCTGTGTATTGCGGACAGCACAAGGCATATCTTATTCTCAACGTTGGTTAAATCTATTACGCAGGGTGCAGGAATTTGCTTTCCTTGTTGTAGAAACAACAGCTGTATTTAGATTTGAGCCGAAAACATTTAGTTTTTCTTTCATTGCCCGAGAATTGGTTCTTTGGCCAAGAAGAGTCAAATGCTAAATAGTACCTGTAACTTTTACATAAAAAGACAGTCGCTTTGTAAAGGAAAGTCTTTGATTAATGCAAACATCTGCTGAATGCAGACACACTGGCAGGTACTGAATGGTTAAAGTTCCACCCACAGTTCCCAGGTTTTCTAGGAATCTAAAGTCATAGTTACATATGTGACTTGCAGGTCCAACCTCTGATAAGATGTGGTGTTGCAGTATAACCTTAAGAGCCCATTCACGCTTACGCATTGCGATAACTTTTTGGGGACATCTTCCAGAGTTAATGTGTTTTTACTCTCCATTTAAGCACACCTGTGCCCAAACAATAGGCATTGAGGTTTCACATATTCTTAACAAGCAAAAAAATATTTTCAAACCAAGCCCTCATTCACCTTTGCAGATGCATTTAAAGTAAATCAACCTCAAATTCACAGCAGAAACTTTGGGCCTGATCCACAAAAACCGGCCGTAACTTAACTTTTGGCATTTAAGTTACACCGCCGCAAAATCTCTACCTAAGTGCCCGATCCACAAAGCACTTACCTAGAAATTTTGAGCGGTGTAACTTAAATCCGTCTGGCGCAAGGCGTTCCTAATCTAATGGGGCGAGTCCTATTTAAATTAGGCGCGCCCCCGCGCCGGACGTACTGCGCATGCTCCCGACGCGATTTTCCCGACGTGCATTGCGCGAAATTACGTTACGCCGAGTTTTGTGAATCGCGCCGGGTAAAAAAAGTTGCGTCTGGAAAAAAAAGAGATGCGGCGGGAAAAAAATAATAATAATTTACAGCGTCACGGGAAAGAAGGGTCTACTTTTACATGGTGTACTATACTTTACACTTTGTAAAAGCAGCCCTAATTTTGCGACGGCAAACTAATACTTACGGAGAAAAAACTAAGCTTTAAAGCTTTGTGGATCTCCGTAAGTGCTAATTTGCATACCTGACGCTGGATTTTTTTTGGTTAGAAGGCTGTCAGGCTGCCAAGTTTCTGCTGCTGAAGAAAATAAGAGCAAAGGAAATAATTTTAGTTGCTTCTGTTGCATTCTGGGAACTTGTGAGGATTCATTTCTCCACAAAGCCTACAGCTATAGAGGTCACTTGATTTAAGATGGCTTTGCTGTTTGTTCAGAATATGCAAATTATTTAATACTGTATGCCACAACTGGGCACAAATCCCAACTCCACATTCTGTGCTTTCCCTCTCCAATGGTCTCCCCCACTTGAGGTCCCCCAGTGGTATTTTTATTTATTTTCGTGCATATCTTTTTCTGATGTGTTTTGGCTGGTCTTGTGACATGCTGGGTCCTTATTTTCCTCTGTCTTATGTCAGTGTTGGGTGGCACTGATGTGATGACATTGGTGCTACTCTCTGCATCAATAGAATGTTAAAGCAGGGCACCGTGCTCAGGGAGTGGGTCAAAGATGCCCTGCATTCACTGGCTTTTCTTAGTGTTCCAGATTGAGTGATGTTAAGTGTAAATTAATCTAAATTATAGGACATCTTGTTGTCAAAGAAGAGGTACTGTGAAGTACAGCTTAGCTCTGGAGTAAAGATTAGGATTTAAACCTGAGTTTTTTGTTTTTTTACAACACCTAAGTGCCATTTTTAAGAAAAACAAAATTAGCCTGGAGTTGGTTCTGATTGGCTGAAAACAGTGGTAGGTGGCTCCCAGGTTCACAGCTCCGGATCAGTTTCACACCGAGTAACCCAGCCGGCGTCTACCTGAGGTTCCTCGAGGCTTCAGCTCCCCGCTGTTAGCAGCACTCGTGGCTCACTATCAAAGGGACATACCAGCGGTTTCTGCTCACATGCTGGGTGTGGCAAGCCCTCACCCTCACCCACTGAGCACTATGTGAGTGCAATCCATATTGGCAGTAATTGCTTATCTCAATAAAATAATGCTGCTCTACGAATTGCCCGGCACTTCTCTTCCCTTTCTTGCATGTATTTTTAAACAAATGTATTCAGCCAGTTTGACAAAAAAATATGTGGCATTTTTGTCCTGACTGGTGTTTTATGTATACATAATGGAACTCGTTTTAGACACTCTATTTATTTCTATCCAGACGAAGATTCACAAGGCCGCACATCAGGAGCAATTGAGTTTGACCACTGCAGTAGAGGCATAATGGTAGACCTCCTAAGTCTGACGTTATCGATCTCTTTTATCCCATTATACACCTCTTTCTCTCTCTCCCTTCTCTTTTTTAACCTCTTTCGTCTCTCCACCGTCTCTCCACCACTCACCGCTCCTCCTCCTCATCTCCCACTTTTGCCTTCTCTTTAACAGAATCTAAAGCAGCTTAAATGAGGCACTTAAACTCCGGTGTTTAAATCCCTCTTATTATCTTAACCATTTAAGAGTGAAATCTCCATGTAATTTCAATTTAAACTCATTACTACCAGCTGCATTGACTAACCCCTCCACCTTGCACAGCAATAAGGAGATGGGATTTTATAGAGCGCTCGTAAGCCATCTGCACAGCAAAGTGAGGCACACACATACACACACACACACTCACACATTTACACGCGCAACTACCCCCCTTCCCCAACCCCACATAACTCACAAGTGCTTTTTTATTTGAACATATTTAAAATGTTCGTTTAATGGAGAGAGCGATGTACAGATAATGAACCCTTAGTATTCAGCGGACACTTTTGCTGGCTGAGCAAATAATACGCTTTGACAATAGGCCGTCGAATTGACATGGATATAATTTGCGGTAATTTCCTGCTCGTTTTTTCATGGCTCTAATGACAGGGGTTTGACAGAGCGGGATTTAAGGCTTGTCAGAAGAAAGGAGAGAATTTAGTCTGAGCTGGGGTGCAAGTTGGCTCTAACCAGCCGAGGCACGTACGCTGCGAGGGGAGGGAGGGGTGAAGCCGTCCATAATCATACTCCATCAAAAATAAAATAAAATTCACTGTTGTGTCAGGCTCGTCATTAAGGCTTTGTCGACACCAGTGAGGTGCTAGTATTAAGGCCATAGATATTTCTCTTCTCTATGAGAGAGACCAGAGGTCTTTATGGCTTATTTCAAGTGTTAGATCATACTAAAGGGACTTTCCCCTTTACCTATATATTATCCAATTCCCTATCGACTCACCCAAAGCACTAAAATTATGCAAACTTTGTTAACATCTTCCTACCCTCGACATAAGAAGAATCAACCTTGTTTCACGGAGATTTTTCAGAAAGTTGGAGAATCTTTTTTTAGAGATAAGAAGCACTTCAAATGGATGAAGGCACTTGTCATCACTCCCTAGGATAGCCCTATACAGCCCAATCCCTTACTTGAGCTTTGCTTCAATTGTCTTGACAATTGAAGGCTTCAAGTAGGCTGTACCAAGTTTGTAAAACCCTGTAAAAGCTTGCTGCAAACCTAAGCGTTACCTTAAATTTACAGACCACCAGTATTAAACAACTAAGGCTTCAAGATACTCACACACACTCTATCTGTTCCTGGTTCTCTTGACAGAGGCAGTACCTCTAACCAGTGACTATACATGGCTCCTGACATTTTTCAAGGGAGTTTATCTGCAGCAAGTTACCCTCTTTCCAGAGTAGTACACTCTGCTTTTTAGTCTCTTTGGAGAAAAATAGGCACCTTAGCATCAATGTTTGGCAACACCACATGTGCTCAGAAGCTCTTCCCAACACAGCTCTTTCCCTTTCTTCTCCCTTGTGTATCCTCAACCTGTGTGTTGTCCCAGGCTTCTCATAATTGCACCACCAATCACACTAGGACATATTCCCTGAACATATAGGAAGCACCCTATATGTTCCCTGAACATGAAGCGTGTCCATAGAGTGGTAAACATGCCTTCAAGAAGAGGGGCCACGGAGATAACCTTTTTCTCTCACAACTGTACTGACAAAATCCTCCCTGGAAATGTCGTACTATGGGCTTTACTCATCTCAAATGAGTCCCTTTCCTGAGTTATGAAGAACACTTCAAATATCAGTACTTGTCATTGTTTGTCCTTGACTACTTCTGATATGACCCAATTGCTGCAAGTTATACTGGAATTAGAAATCTTTCTTGTTTTTATTAGGCCCATGGGCAGCACATAAATGTAAACGGTCATTTGGTCATCTGGGCAGGATCTATTCACTTTTAAGTTAAATTAATTTCGTACTCCGGCTGTGTTGCATCAAAAAATATTCACAAGTAGGCCTTCCCCAATTTTCCCTGACCAAGGTAGATTTTTTACCACCATTTACTTTTGTTTTCCCCCAAAACATTCAGACATCTGTAAAGCCTGATTATGTGATGTAAAGGGGGAACTACATCTTCTGAGCCCTTGCCGTTTTTGTTTCTTACTTCACCTTCCAGGCAGCATAATTAACCAATACCTAAGGCTACGTCCTGCAGCAGTTTGGATTTTTGAGATTTAAGACTTGGGGCTAACATTGGACTGACACTTCTGTTCTGAGAGGCAAAAGTGAATTACAGCACACACAGCAAGCCCTTAGAGCCAAAATTGTATTATAATAACACTGTAAATGTGGAGATTTAAATTCTTACAAATGCCCGTTCTCTTTAACTTAGGCTTGTCACGTGACTGCACCGTCAACATGACTATTTAATCCTTTGTATCTGCCGCTTTACTTCTGAAGGCCACGTTTCTATTCAACCACACACTTTTAATATTCTTACATAATTTGTCTGATAAGTGCCTATTTAAGGGGTCGCCGATGAGACACGACTGTGGCGCGTGTACCTTTTTCATCCTGCCTTCCTCTGGTTTTCAAGCTCGGTGTGCTGACAGATTAATTCGCCTCTTACCTCCCCTCCCATCATAAAAGTAATACAATGTAACACTAGCTTGCACCGTAAAAAGCAGCTTTTAATCTCGCACTCCACTTTATGCCTCAACCACTCAAGTCACAAGTGGAATAGTTCAGCGCAATTAGTGACCTTAGAAGCTGTTAAAGCAACATCACTTTCCCCCAAAAAACAAGAGAGCGAGAGAAAGAGAGCTGGAGTTGGAATAAAAATAAATTATAGCAATCTCGAAGCAGAGGACTGGAAGGAAAAAGCTGTTTGGCAATGAGAGAGGGGAGCGTTTGGGGGACATACAGAGAAAACTGTCTATTTTTTACAGACATTTATATACATTGAATTGGATAGACTTTTATGTTGAAAAAAAAATAACTTGACACTAGCTATTCACTTAAAGGAAGACTGGACTATTTTCATTGATTTCATTTCATGATTTATTATTGTAATGGTTAACTGAAATAAAAATGTACATGTGGCTTTAACATATTGTAAGGGGTTAGCTCGGTAGCGGGGGTGTGTGACCCCTTGGTTGGGTTCACTACACACGGAACGATACAGAGAAACAGCCGAAGATGGTTGAAAATAAAGAATTTGGTTTATTCTTCCATCTTGCTGGAAACAAGTGCAAGCATCCAAACAGCATAAACAAAATCAAACATTAAATAAACCCTGGCCACTTGGGGCGTCTATCTTCACCACACAGGAACCTATCTATGGAGTCTGGCACAGCCTACTGCTGAGCAGACACTGCTGGTCATACAGCAGAAAAACAAATAGTATTTTTGATTTTTATCACACAGAAAAATCAACAGCACCTCACCTCTTCAGAAGTATTTCTGCTCACTGCTCTCCTTCATTTAAAAAGCCTCAGGATGCAGCATTCAGTAGTAATCCTCTGGATTATTTATAGAGGCCTTAATTGCCTCATTCTGAACAGCTGAAGTTTTCCAATGCCCTTAAACCTTTCTGGCTACTTCTGCAGCCGACGTCTGATAATAATTGGTGTATTGTCTAAACAAGGCAGAAATGTATCTCCCATCTGTGACAACACCCACAGATTTACCTGACTTCCTGTCACAATATTTTTATGCTTGGTGCACCATATTTTAAATATTTTATTTTATTTCACTTCACTATCTCTATTTCACTATCTTTTTTCTAACCAACAACTGCTGAGCTAAAATTTAAGCTACGTTTTGTGCAAAAGAAGGCTACCTATCAGATGGTTTGGCCAGTAGGAAAAGGAAACAGGGAGATTTTAGTTGATTGACAAATGCCACCCCATGGAGCAGAGAGGCTAATTGTCAGTTCTCTAAAATGCTAGCCTTGGTTTCTAATTCATAGTCTGCCCTACAGCTTGATTTCCTCAAGACCAGTGTCCTAGCAAGCTCAATTTAAAACTCTGACAGGATTTTTTTGCTTTTTTTGCCCCTCGGAAGGGAGATTAATATTGGTAACCACTGTGGCCAAGACAGAATGTGAAGGAAAATTTTAAATTATACAGCTGTCACTGGCACAGGTGAGGGGGAAACCTATCTATAGGACCTGTTACGGTGACATCTGTCTTAGTGGGTATTTCCCTTTACACTTGAAATATTTTTCTTGCTTCCTGTTGTATATTCAGGACATAAGTAAAGGAAAATCTCCCCAATGCGACACAAAGAGACAACAGGACAGATGTTGTAAGTCTTCCCCACTTTCTACTCTAAAAACGCACGAAAAACTACAGTAACAACTCCTTGTAAGGCCCCATACACACTATTAGATTTTCTGCAGATTTTTGTCTTGAGATTTACCAAAACCATGTAGTGCAAGGGCCTGCCTGATTTAAACTCTTAAGGTTTGACCTCATATTATATGGTTTTGGTAAATCTGAACACACAAATCTGCAGAAAATCTAATAGTGTGTATAGGGCCTTAAGCAGCAAATAGTTTTCTGCTTGGACTAGCAACTAGGATGCTCTTGACACCATGACTGGAAGCTAGATGTTGGAATAAATGCTATAAAACCTTTGAGGCCTCGTACACACGAGGGGACATGTCCGATGAAAACGGTCCGCGGACCGTTTTCATCGAACATGTCCGCTCTGAGATTTCGGTCTGATGGTTGTACACACCATCAAACCTAAATCGGCGTGGACAGGATACGCGGTGACGTGGCCGCGCCGTCGCCGCGACGATGACGCGGCGACGTGCGCGACCCTGGAAGGTCAATGCTTCCACGCATGCGTCGAATCACTTCGATGCATGCGAGGGCTTTTGGCCGAGCGGACATGTCCGGTAAGTCGTACAGACGACCGAACATGTCCGACGGACAGGCTTCCAGCGGACATGTTTCTTAGCATGCTAAGAAACATTCGTCCGCTGGAAACCTGTCTAATCCGCCGGAAAATTCTCCGGTCGGCCGTACACACGATCTAACATGTCTGCTGAAACTGGTCCACGGACCAGTTTCAGCAGACATGTTCGGTCGTGTGTACGAGGCCTAAAAGAAAGCTCAATTCATCTGTTGGAAGTCAACTCAATCTACAAATTGTTGGGCGAAGTGCAGGGTTCTTGGATCGAAATAGTCCAGCCTGTGACTTCCTGGACTGCTGGTGATAGTTTGACCAAGTCACAATTTACCAGCTAGGTATCAAAGGTGGAACCACTGAGCGTGGTAGCTCAAATTTAGGTGCAAGACATGTTGGATGCCTCCAACCCATAAGTAAGTTAGAGGTATTATCAAGCTTGTGTGCTGCATTATTTGGCATTGTCTTTTGAACTAAAATTAATTATGTGCTGCAAGAGGAAGAAGGAGCTGTGTAATAATTCCTTGTTCAGTAATCTCCATTACATCAGGAGAGAGAGAGAATCCCATTTTGAAACAGTTCCTGAATCGATATAAGCACTTTCTCTCTTTTGCACTGTAAAGAAAACTTTTGTGCCTGAACTACTGCACTGATCCCTACTACTTCTCACTAAGAATTCCATTGCTTCTTAATCACAGGCAATGTAAAAGCAGCTTCTGAGACAGCAGTGGTCCATATATAAAAGCCCTAACCACTCACACCCAGATACAAAAAAGAAAACAGAGGATTGGAGCAAATCTCCTAACTTGCCCCTTTGGGGTAACCCAGTGCTCCTTCTCCTTCCAACAGCACATTATTGGTCTACAAAGAAGTTGAATCCTTACATTATATAATTGGAGATAGGCAAATAGTAACTTTCCCCTACATTCAGGATAATTATGGAGCCCCACATTCAGCTTACTTTGATTACCCACAGCTCTCACATGTACTTAGAGCACAGTTTGGGAATCAGGGATCATCCCCCAAACTATAAAACTTCACCAGGAGAACTTCACCAAACCAGTTTTTCTATATTATTAAATTATAATTACTACTGGGTCCTCCAAATTCCAGAATACTAAACAGAAATGGCATACCTTGATACCCCAATTAAAAAATGATTGGATGGATATTGAGGATAGCTCCATGTCCTCTAAAAATCTGTTACTCACCTGTAACGCTTTACAAACTGAGCTTTAGACCCTCACCACTCTGTTATAAGAACTGTGGTACACAGTCCAATTTGCTTTTATTTCTTTTGGGAAGTAGGTATATTAGCAGGTATTGTTTGGCAGCAATGAGCTTTTTTTTTTTTAAACAAATGCTTTTATTGAGCAAAAAAAAAGAAAAAATACATAAAACACATTGTCACGATAGACATTAACCACTTGCCGCCCGCCATATAGCAAAATGACGGCGGCAAAGTGGTTTCAATATCCTGACTGGACGTCATTTGACATCTTCAGAATATTGAGCCGATGCGCGCCCCCGGAGGTCTCTGACGGAGACTCTTTACCACGTGATCACAACTGATCACAACTGATCACGATGTAAACAGGAAAAGCCGGTAATCGGCTTTTCCTCACTCGCGTCTGTTAGACGCGAGTAGAGGAGAGCCGATCTGCTGCTCCTCTGACAGGGGGGTTTGTGCTGATCGATTATCAGCGCAGCCCCCCGGGGGATGCCCACACTGGACCACCAGGGATGCCACTAGACCACCAGGGATGCCCACCACAGGTATGCCACGCTAGACCACCAGGGATGACAATTAGAAATTAATAATGTATGCCAATCAGTGCCCACAATGGATGCCAATCAGTGCCCACAATGGATGCCAATCAGTGCCCACAATGGGCATCACTGATTGGCAGACATTATTGTTTGGCACTGATTGGCATCCATTAGTACAACACATTACAGTACATTAGTGCCACCCATCAGTGCCCATCCGTGCTACCTATCAGTGCCCTTCCATGCCACCTATCAGTGCCCGTCCATGCCACCTATCAGTGCCCATCCATGCCACCTATCAGTGCCCATCCATGCCACCTATCAGTGCCCATCCATGCTGCCTATCAGTGCCCATCCATGCCGCCTATCCGCGCCCATCCGTGTCACCTAACCGTGCCCATCCGTGTCGCCTATCAGTGCCTATCTGTGCCGCCTATTAGTGCCCATCCATGCCGCCTATCAGTGCCGTATATTAGTGCCCATCATCAGTGCCATCAATGCCACCTCTTCAGTGCCACCTCATTGGTGCCACCTCATCGGTGCCCATCAGTGCCCGTCAGTGCTGTTCCATCAGTTTTTCCATCAGAAAATTCTGGTGGATCGGGTCTCCGGACCCTGGCTATGACCTTTCCGAGCCATAAAAAGTGTTTCATGGAGAAAAACTTTAAGAAATTTGTTGAGCTCCGCATCCGGGAAGATGCCCAGAAGGCACGGCTTTGGCTGAAGTGTGATGGGGGAGCCTATTGTGTCGTGCAGGAACCTCACCACCTGCTCCCAGAATGCCTGAATTTTGGGACATTGCCATAGTGAATGAAAAAAGGTGGCTAGAGCTTGACCGCACATTGGAGAGGTAGCAGGGTGTTTACTCTTGTACCTAGAAACTGAGTGGTGTAAGATAAGCCCTATGAATGATAAAGATTTGTGTGAGGCGGTCCGAGAGTTTAGGGGATACTAATTAACAAGTGTCAAGGGCATCACTCCACTCATCGTCTTCCAATGGGCCCACTTCCCCCTCCCATCTTGACTTTAAGGCACAGGCTATAAGGCTATCAAAGGACTTTAGTTTCCCATCTCGGGTGATGTGAGACAGGTAGTATATCCCCCTAGGCCCCGTACACACGGTCGGACCGAACCGATGATAATGAACCGAAGTTCAGTTTCATCGGACCAAACCGACCGTGTGTATAGGCCATCGGTCTGTTTTCCTTCGGTCCAAAATTTTAAAACATGCTTCAAAACCGAACCGATGGACCGCTGCCCGATCGGACCAAACCGATGGTTAGTTCAGAAAAGCATCGGTTCAAAACCCGCGCATGCTCAGAATCAAGTCGACGCATGCTTGGAAGCATTGAACTTCGTTTTATTCAGCACGTCGTGTGTTTGACGTCACCGCGTTCTGACCCGATCGGATTTTGGACTGACGGTGTGTACACATATCAGGCTGTACGGCCACTTCAGAGGTGAACCGATGAAAACGGTCCGACGGACCAGTCACATCGGTTTGGTCCGACCGTGTGTACAAGGCCTTAGAGCTCCACACCTTGCTGTCCTGGATGAGGTTGAACTCGGGCAGGGCTGTGTTATGCCACAAGGAGGTGTAACCATGTGGAGATGTAATGTGGAGCCTGTCCGAAGTCACGCTCCATAGCTTTTTGTAGTGGTACAGCAATGTCTGGTGGTCTGTCAGTGGCCCCTCTCCTCCCACCCCACCCGCTATCGCCACTAGTGGGTCCACTGTTGGCTGTGTCCATGTAGGGCAGAGAAAGCGGAGAAACCTGCCCCTGTCCACTTTATCTATGTGGAATATCTGTGATAGTTGAGTAGCTAGATAGTGGGCATTGAAGTCAGGAAGTGCCAGTCCGGCAAGATCAGTGGGGTTCTTCAACCTATGCCACGGTAGTTTGTATCTAGCGGCACCCCAAATGAACGGCTTAAGGAGAGCTTCCAGTGTTTTAAAATGCCAAAGCACAAGATATACCAGAGAGTGCCAGACCATGTATAATATTTTGGGTAATAAAACCATTTTCACAAGGTTTATACGGCCCATAAATCCCCAACGGGAGGCGAGCCCAGGCCTGGGTCTTTTTCTTCAGCATTTCATACAGTGGTGTAATATTTAGTGGGATATAGTCTGCCGGATTGCGAGTGGTCCAAATTCCTAGGTATTTAATTTCAGCAACCCTCTGCAGTGGGAGAAGGGCCCTGTCTCTTGATGGTGGAGAGCTGTCAAGAGGGAGTATCTGGGATTTGTCCCAGTTGATCCGGAGACAATAGAATACGCCGAAGCGTTCTATCAAAGCTAATGCTAGTGGAAGAGAGTTATTTGAATCGTCTAGGTACAGTAGGGTATCATCCGCGTATATGTGCTGATTTTCTCCACCACCCCTCCTCTCTGCAGCCCCTCTATACCTGCGTGCGATCGTATGGCGATTGCGAGCGGCTCTTTGCCGCCAGAGCATAGAGCAGTGGCGACAGGGAGCATCCCTGTCTAGTGCCTCTGTGTAAAGGAAATTGTTCTGAGGGCCATCCATCGGCTAGGACTCTGGCCACCGGGGCCTGGTAAAGGAGCTGCACCCATTTTATAAATTTGGGACCAAGACCGAATTTGTCAAGACAGATCCAAAGGTATTTCCACTCTACTGAATCGAAGGCCTTGGCAGTGTCCAAGGCTACGATTACCCTGGATCCCAGGTTATCATGCATCGTCTGGAGGTTAATAAAAAGTCTCCTAAGGTTAAAGGAGGTTTTCCGGCCCGGCATGAAGCCTGCCTGGTCACTATGGATCAGTGACAATATGACTGCGTTGAGGCAGAGGGTAAGCACTTTGGCTAGTATCTTGACGCCCACCAGAAGCAAAGAGATAGGGCGATATGATTCTGGCAGATGGGGGTCTTTTCCCGGTTTGGGAATTAATACTATGGTGGCTTCCCTCATGGAGGGTGGGAGTTCAGAACTTTCAAAGATGGAATTGTATAGTGCGAGGAGCCTAGGGACTAGTACAGCAGAATAAGTGGAGTAAAACTCCGATGGCAAGCCATCGGAGCCTTGGATTTGGGGAGTTCAGCCATTGCTTTGGAGATCTCCTCCGCCGTCAATGGCGCCTCTAATTCCTGGGTCTGTTCCTCGGAAAGCCGAGGGACTGGTAGGCCAGTAAAAAAATCCTTGATCAGGGAGTTGTCGTCCGGTGCCACTGTGGCATACAGGGTGTCAAAAAATCGCGGAAAAGAGACGTTACCTGCACAGGTTCCGTCACCAGAACGCCCCCAGGAGAGTGTAGCAAAATCACTACTGGGGGTCTCTCCTCGCAATGCACCAGATAAGCTAGCAGTTTCCCAACCCTCTCACTGTGTTCAAACGACCTTTGCTTATGAAAGAAAAGCTTTCGTTATGACTTTTCATAATGGAGTTGATCAACTGTCCTGGAGCATAATTTAAGACTAGCAGCTATGTCAGCTGTGGGGTTTTCTACAAACTCCCTTTCTGTCGTGAGGAGGTGTTCTGTGGCCTTGTCTAGAGCCTCTGCGGAGGTCCGTTTAAGGGTATTGATGCGGGTCGAGAGCGTCAAGCTGCATGCATTTTGAATGTTTCCCAGACTACATGTGGCGATGCAGAGTCAGCGTTACTGTCAAAGTATTGTTTCCAGTCCGTGGCGAGGTCATCATCCTCTGGAAACAAATTTAGTCAAAAGCGGTTTAACCACCAGGAGGACGGCAAGCGGGCATGGGAGAGGGATAACTCCGCCCAATACAGGAAATGGTCTGAAAGGGACCTGGGGGAAAAGCCTACACCCTTTAGCCTAGGAAGGAGGGATTTGGAAATAAGTATAAGGTCTATGTGGGACATTGAGTGGTGAGAAGCGGTCTTCACGTGTCAACTAGGTTGAAATCAGCAAGCAGTCTCGCAAATCTCATGGGGTGTTGTGCCGTGGAGGAGGCCGGAGGCCCGGCCATCCTGTCCAATGACGGATCCAATACATTGTTAAAGTTGCCTAGCCAGACCGCCAGCACATTAGGGTGCAGAGCCATATAATCAAACCCAGGTATCAAAATAGTAGATTGTAACGGGGGCAGCACATAAAATGGTAGCAATAAAAACATATCACCATGTAGTTTAGCTTTCAGGAAAACATCTCTGCCCAGTGGGTCTGTTACTGAATCCTGGAGTTCAAAGTGTGTTGTTTTGGCAATCAATAACGAGACCCCCCTTGAATGCTTGGTATGGACTAAGTGGTAACCCCAGCCCAACCACGGGTGTCTGAGCGCCCTCTGAACCGACCCTTCAGCGTGGGTCTCCACCAGAACCGCTACATCAGCTCTCTGTTTTTTAAGCACTGCAAAGACTGCTGATCTTTTAATTGGGTCTCTCATCCCACGGACATTGCAGGTGATAAACTTCAGTGTGACCATGGGATGAGATGCGGAAAGTATGGAACTCCAGGATTTAGACCACCCCCCAATGACATTGAGCAGTACGAGCATTCCCCAGAGGGGAGCGACCACCAGCAGCATCACATAATTATCTTGGTACCATAAAGAGCAGTTTTGCTCAAGGTAAAAAAGTCTAACACTTAACAGTTAAACCCATGAAACCCCCCACCCCGCCCTGCACTGTCCCCAACTTGTGCGGGCATTAACCCTTAACTGCCAACGTGGCAAATGCAGTGCCCAACTTGTGGAGAGGATTTTTTTTCAAAAACAATGAAACATACAGAAGGGCCACCGAGGCTGATGTGGGTAAATCTTTGGCATATGCAAAGGATAAATGCAGCACAACAGTGGTAGCACCTTTCTATTTCTGGTTGTGGGTTGCTGCAAGTGGGGCGAAACTTTGCTGCGTGACGTAACACATTGCAGGACTGTGCTCACTGTCCGTCGTGAGCGTGCTTGCAGACAGCCTCTCTCCCCCGGAGAGAGAATTTTCCAAAAGAGATAGAAGGGGAAAAAAAAAATACACAAAAAGGGGAAAACAAAAAAGTGAACCACCCAACTGGGGTTTTGCAGACATCAGATGAGCCATCAGACAGATTGTGCTCCCCAGCCCCCAGCAGAGTCATTTGGAACAGGGGGAGTGGACGGCAGGGGATTCGGCGGGCATGCGGTGGCAGTAACCACAGAGGAGGGGCCCGGGGGTATGCAAGATTCAGGGCCACTCCAGGCATAGGTATACGGGGCCTCAGTGAACAGGGAGCAATGTCTATATGCACAATGAGGCCCTAAACCCAGCAATATGACAGTCAGCATATGTAGGCAAAAAGCACA